>NC_058414.1:31851561-32034159 GCF_002201575.2 Neomonachus schauinslandi | reverse complement strand
GAGGGAGAAGCAGGCTTCCCGCGGAGCAGGGAGCCTGATGCGGGGCTGGATCCCAGGACCCTGGGACCGTGACCTGAGCTGAAGGCAGACGCTTAACGACTGAGCCACCCAGACACCACCCAGACTGCCTAGTTTTAAATGCTAACATTTACAAGGTTAAAGGCCTTACAACCTCGGGCTAGTTAGTTAATCTGCCTGTGCCTCAACTTCAACCTCCAGAAATGAACATTAGTAATAGCACCGCATTCACTGAGTGATTTTCAGGCTTAAATGATTCCTTGGCACATAGCAACGCTACGGTAGTGTTAACTTCTGTTGTTATTACTCTTATAATAGTAGTAGCACTAGTTTATTAATATACAAAAAAATAAATGACTCTTAAAATCACATACTGGCATTCCACATTTGGAACAGAAGATTCACATTGTACTATTTGTGTGGAAAGGTAGCAAATGTCACCTTAGAATTTACTGCTGTTGTTTCTCCTTTTGAATCAGAAATGAAAACATACCCATATTTTAAAAGAATGTAGCCACACTCTTACGCATTAAAACACATTTTCATTTACAACATGGAGTATTTAAATTTACTTTCAGAACTGTTGATATTTAAAGTAGAAAAGAAGTAGGAAATTATTTTTCTCTAATAAATATAGATTTTTTTTAGTTGAAGCTCTTGAAAAAATTAATCACCCTTCCCTTAATGGACTCACCACATTAACTTTTACTCAACATCAAAATGTCTCTATTTAATGCAATTTACTGAAAAAAAGACAAAACTGTATTTTTATTGACTAATGCCCATCGCTTCTGCTCTGTGTGAGTTACGTACACCCAGAATCAGTAGCCTCTGTTTCCCCAAGTAATTTATCTTTTATCCATATTATTGTCTTTCTATTATTAAATTAAAAAGTAAAAATTTGTACTTTATTAAGAAAAGGAGTTCTAGTAGTATGGTATTAATTTGAATGCTTTGGGAAGACTATACAAAGATGACTTGCTTTATAAAAGACTTGTCAAAAGAGATGTGGGTGAGACGATTATAAAATCTTCTGGAAAATAATAAAAACTTAGAATTAGATCTTTAAGTTGCTTCTCAAAGACCTTTATCCCTTTCCACTTTAAGTAAATCAAAACTAAAAACTTACATATAATGTATGAGGGACGTGGCCAACTCTGAGAGTCTATGTGGCCCTCCCAAAGTCAAGAGAAAGACCCTAGATCTAAATCAAAAAATGATGGATGTAGAAATACTCATTCAGTCATGATTAGTATTAAAATATCTAAGTAATGCATGTATCTTTTTATGATCCTTTGCTTTGGGTCGTTTTGGCCCATTAGTTAAATGATTTTGTGTTCTAATCACATTTTATGAGTCTTCCTTTAGACCTACAATGACATAGTCTCAAAAACAAGTTATTTTAGGCATTAGTGTCATATTTAACCTATCATTATTTAGGATAGATGGGAAAAGCTTACCAGAATAAAACATATCTCTAAGTATTTGTTATTATTACTGCATCAATACTCTATACACCATGTGAATACAGTCTGAATCTTTACAAACTAACTCAAGTCAACAAACATGTATTGAGGGGCCGATTTACTGAAGGCCCATAATTTCCAGCTTCAGCTCCTGAAAATTTGCTTTTGAACCAAATCTTACCCAGAACAGCTTCCTCTCCTAGCCACTCACCTCCACCCAGGCCAAATAGCCACTTTAAACACCAAATAAATATCTGGATGAGTGATAGTACAGAAAAAGGAATTATCAAGAGAATTGCAAAGATCTTCTAGTTGAGCTGTGTCTAAGGAGAGAGGAATGCAAACAGTAAAGTTGTTATCTCTTATTTGTAGGCTTGCTTTATGCTGGTAATGTTATATATTCTGTGGAATAAAGAACAAATACTCATTCCAAGATTTGGTGAATTCTTTAAGAACTGATTATTTTAAAATTCTGGAAATTTATCAGTAATTAAATGAAATAAGGAAATGAATCATTAATACACTGAGTGGAAAATAAATCTGTTAAAGCCTGGTGTTTATACAAATTCACTTCAAACTATAAAATGGGATTAATGCACTTGGTCCTAAACGATTAGTTCTTTTATTTCAGATTGAAATGCTACATTTGGAAAAAAAGTTGAAAAGGGATAAAAATGTTGATGTCTAATTCTAATGAATTATTTTAAAAAATAGTTCACTCATAAAATTTTATTTTTTTCTGTTGAAAATATTCATTAAATCAATATGATTACATCTTTTGAGTACTAAGAGATCAGTCTGGAAAAAGGCTAAAAAAGCCACTAACAAATTGCAAAAAGCAAGTGAAAATGGAGTAGATAGATGATATATTGAAAATATGAGGTCATAAACCACTACAAATATTTATCACTAAAATTCCTTTTTTGAGTGATCTTATAGAATGGCTGTTTTAAACATCTATTTAACTTTGTTTGCCTTGAACACAAATACAAGGTAGGACAATTTTATATAAAGTTTTTCTCCGGGGGCCAATCTGATAACACAGCTAATCTCAGTAAAAATCTAATAGAAATGCAATTATCAATTTTGTACTAGATCATTGAAATATTTAACACATTTCCTTATCATTAGAAGTTAAAATCTGTTAGTTGACAATGAACTATTGCAAACATAAGTTCATTCTCTTGATTAACTGCACTTATTGTTAATATAACAAAAAATGAAAGGCAGTTATGTGTATTTAGTAAAATGCAAAGGTTATTACTTGAAAAATATAGAATTTAAACTTATCAGTTATAAAAATACAAAAATAATTTATTTACTATCACACACACCAATGATTTTAGAATTTTACGTTAAATTAAGAAAATAATACTGAGAAAAGTTGAGACAAAAATATATAATTATTTGTGAAGAGTATCTATCAGTATGAGAGTGTTATAGCAAAATCTCTAAAATTACTCTTAATTCAAAATATACTACAAAATAACCTATTGTCACTGTAAAATTTGACTTTTTTTAAGTTTACAATAATAAATTACAATGAATAATTTTCATTATGAGTAGCATTGTGTCCCTCCAATTAAAGGAAGGAACGGGGATCAATACCCAACCTCTCCATAACAGTTATTCATAAGTAAAAAAATGTAGCATGGCCAAAACAATAAAATGTTATTTACATAATATGGTATTCTTCAATAGGGCTGCTATCAAACTGGTAAAGAAAATGTGACAATGGGTATACGTCAGCACTGAAATTTTCCTAACTTTTTTAATATAATAAATCTCAGATATACGTTTCTGTATATAAAATTTTCCTGTGTTTTTTTTAAATATATGCATATATATGTATATATAAAACTTAACAATATCAATGTTGTATGTGTGTGTAGACTGGATAGATTATAGGGAGGAGGAAGAAGAGGATATATATAAGGTAAAAATAAATCTGTACTTTTTTTTTTACAATGAACACATACACATTTTAATACTCTTTAAAACATAAATTGGTCATGAGAGAAGTATGATCAATATTCACAACTGGAGTTTTCAGAAAGAGCTCATGTTTCTTAAGGAGCAGTATAATGACGGTGCTGCATTTTAGTGGCAAGAAACAACAATAAGGATTCCAAGAACGAGTACCTCAGAGGTGGGGCCTAGAGCTGACTCTGCGAAAAGGTATGAGGGTGAGACAGATTCAGGATCTGTGTACGTGCTGACCTTTTATATATTTTAGTTTCAGTGTCTAGGTGGGACATTAAATGGCAACAGTAAGGGAAGTTGGGAGTATTTTGTCTGGTATCATAATATTTAGATACTGTAAGCAATATTATTTATAAACCAGTCAAACGAGTAGATGGGTTTAAAGGTTGATTGAGTAAAATCAGTGGTTGGATCACTCAATTATATGGTACCTGGATATATATATATATATAATATAGAAATACATTATACTTGGAGTGTTTTTCATTTTGTGGGACATAACTAGAGATGTTTCTTTCCCAATAAGCCCTGATGAACAGGAGCTTCCAATGCTGCCTGGGGTGGGAAAGCAGTGACCAGAAGGAAGTAGAGTCACCAGAAATAGGATTATCATTCATGTCAGACCTGTGCTGTGGAGCGAATCATGAGCCCCCCATGGGAATACTTTCAGGAACATTATTAAATCATGGCTTACTTTTTGTCCCAGGTGATAATAATAGTGACAATAATAATAATATAATAATGACAATAGCATATTTTTCTTTTTTTTTTTAAAGATTTTATTTATTTATCCATTCATGAGAGACAGAGAGAGAGAGGCAGAGGGAGAAGCAGGCTCCCAAGGAGCAGAGAGCCCGATGCGGGACTCAATCCCAGGACCCTGGGATCATGACCTGAGCCGAAGGCAGACGCTTAACCATCTGAGCCACCCAGGCGCCCCTAGCATATTTTTCAACCAGGTTCAATGTTAAGGTAAAAGGATGACTAAGACGTATTTCATTGCTTAGTATAGATGGTACAGAAAGAGCTCATGTAGAAAGAAAGGCAGATGGAAATAATAAGCCAATATGGCTAAGTGCTATAAGGAAAGAGTTCTTCTGGAAACTCAGATAAAGCAGCAATTAATACGCTCCTGGGTGTTAAGGAAAGCAAAAGTGGGAAGTGCCATTAGTAGGTGACTGAGGAAAAAGGCAGGAATGGCATGAACAGGAGCTCACAGACACAAAAATGAGTAACACCTTCCCGGAACTCCTAAGCACATTGCGGCTACGCAGTCAGTTGTGTGAAGAGGAAAAGAAAATGCAAATAAAGAGGTAAGTAAAATGGAATCTATGCATGAGAGATTTTCAAGTCCATACTAAGAAATCTGGACAACATATTTATAAGTAATCAGTGGAGATTCATAAGCAAAGAAGCAAAACAGGATCACGTATAACATCTGTGCTTTAATGAGTCACAGAACCACGTGAAAACTCCACTTAGCAGCAAAATGGGTGTCAGACGTGGAAGGCGGAGAAGTGGAAGGCAGAGAAGTCACCTACTTCAGGATAAAGGAAAGGAAACTCACAAAAGCCCTGCTTATGAGCCAGGGACTGTGCTAGGCTTCGTTTGAGTATATGCTCACTGAACGTGCACAATAAACCCATGGGAGCAGATATAATGCCCATTTTATGTATTAGTTTACATTTCAGGAAAGTAGAACTGAGAGCCATACCCAGGTAATTCACCTGCTGCTACTTGGCACAACTAATGAAAGTGACTTCTGCTAAGGGATAGGCAATATTTCTTTCCAGAGCAGCAGATCGACTTCTGTCCGGCAAACTATTTTTCACTGAGTTCAAAGGTTATGGTTCATAGAATAGAGTATGAAAGAAAATAAAGAGCTAAACATCTCTGATTAGAATGCGAGAGAATTCCTAGGTGACCAAAGTGCAGCAAGGCAAGAGGAAGGGGAAGAAAGTGCCTTCAAATGCACGTGTTGGGGAAGGAAGGCAACTGATGCTAAAAAAAAGAAAAAAAATTTTTTTCATTGAAAATATGGTGGTGGTCCCAAGTCTAAAAATAAAAATATTTAATAAACTGCCATACAAAAGCATGTCTTCTATGAGTCATCTAGGGGCAGTTCAAACGAAGCAGTCATATACCTTTCCTGAATGTACATGGAGCAGAAACAAGAAAAGAGTCATGGAAGAGGCAAGGTAGGTGAGATAAGTATAAGGAGAAAGTTCCAGTCAGAGGAGACCTGGAGGAATTCAAGATTCTCAAAGGTTCTCAGAGATAGCAGGAGAGCAGGGGGTTGGGGGGTGGGATCTCCACTAAATGTAGTTCAAGCAGGGTTTATTCAACCATCAAAGAAGAAAGGAATTCCCATTAATATCTGGGTTTTTATAAGAAAAACAATGGCGAATATCCTGGTTAATTTACCAAATGGGCCAGAGCACCAGGCACTTGTTAAAAGCAGGGCCTCTGAATAACATGGACAGCTACCCAGGCTTATAAATCCCCTTTCCCTGAAACAGGGAAACTCCACAGGAAAGTGTCATCCCTGATCTCTCTACCTTTACCATAAAACCCACCAAATCTTACCTACACTTTTGGAATAAATGCATGTTATATCGGCTCCTTTATTTGTGTTAATAATCCTATAAATACACATCCTAGTGTTTTGGACTAACCCAGCCTCTAAATTCTTTTCATACTTTGTGGTCAAATTTAAGATATGCATATATTTGTGGTTAATGGAAAGTTAACAAAGTGCCTCAAATTCCTGAAAAGGAAAGATAGATACAAGGCCATTACATTTAAACTTTCCATTTAAATATTTTCTCTAGCAAGTAAGTTTCAGAGCAAAAGGTTAACTTGATAACTCAATAAAGAACATTCTATTTTCTCAGTGACCTGAGTGTTAATATAATTAATAATGCATCATTTTATTTCACACAATATATGGGAATTAACTTCCAATTTCATTATAATGTTTCATCAGGTGTAAACAGATGCAGCTTAGATGGCTTTTATATATTACAGATTTAACTATGAAAATAATTTAGGTATTCTGGTAAGTAATCATATGAAAGCTTATGGAAAGTAAAAATCTAATTTCTGAAAGGGGCAGACGAGACATGATTTTTCATAGACTTACTCTTTTCAATAGGTTGCCCATATCTGGTATGTTATAAATTGCTCATAGTGGCCTTTTATACCCTTGAATTTGTAATATAGTGCTACTTAGGAAAGATAGACTATTCCAGGGAGAAACACCAAATCTCTAATAGGAAATGGTATACCGTTGTACCGAATTATCTGATATGGTTCTCCTTTGAACCAGATTTTAGCAATATTGTATTGTTCAACCAAAATCAGATCAATAGCTCACTGAAACAGCAGGAGCCACAGAGAAAAACCTGTACTATTTTATGAGAAAAGATGGATTAGTCCAGTAAATGCAAACTCGCGTTCTCATTTATAGATCTGGACTCTAAGCCTTAAGCAGTTCAATATTTCGTTGAAGAAAAGCAAAAGACAGTTTCTATCCCACGTCGAAAATTCCTGCCCTAAGAAAGATGGCAGGTAATGTAACGTGATCCCCAACTAGTTTCACATTGATGGTAGGAGCCTCAGTACTTAAACATAAACTCTGGATTTCACTCAAAAATAAGAATTACCAAATATGGGGTAACTAGAAATGAAACACTGCGTTTGAGGTCAGGATGCAATTATAGGCGCAAGGAAATGCTTTCTCTTCTGCATTGGTTGAGGGGAGGATTTAGAGTGGCAATGTATTCAGGAGCACTTTGAGCTCAAAGTGGAAAAGCATTAAGAGAAAATTATTATTAGTATCTTTCTTGGAAGGAAATATACGCAGCCCGATTCAGTGGATAAGACTAATACACAGAATTCTAGACCACCACCAACGGCAACTTCCCCTCCCATGGCAGTAGCATTCTGATGAAAATTCATTCCACAGTAAAATAAGAAGTATCTATACAAAGCTGTAATTATAAAGGACTTTTTCATAAGCTTTAATATTTTATGGACAAAAGAATATGAAAGAATTCAAAATTGCAATGCAGTTTACTGGGTGAATGATATTGGGCAAGTAAGTTACTACATCTAAACACTTTTACTTCATCTGCCATACGGTATGGAACACAAATGGCCATTTCAAGTATTGAATTTCCATAAAATGCCAAGCGATTTGCCTGAATGTATAATAATTCCTCAACATGCAGACAGGAAACCACTAGAGGGAAATCAAGGCCAGAGAGGAGTGCATAGTATCATACCTTTTTTTAAACTTCAAAGAGGAAAAAAAAATGGAAAGTTATTTTTAAAAAGATGCAAAACTAACTCCCTTAAGTCAGGCATGTAAATGAATAAAGTACATGCATTTCACATTTGAAAGTCTGATATGTTTAGGAAAACGAATAATAAGCTCTGTGTTTAAAATATATAAATAAAGTGTATCTCTGAAAATAAAAGCCAGGATTTATTTTTCTGTAATACTCTGGATTATTAACATTTATCAGGGTTGTATTTTGTTCTCTTTGTTTTTTAAAGGAGATAGAGAATAGGGAGAGGACTCAGAAAAAAAAAATCAAAAGAAATCTCTACAGAGATATAAAATAGTACCTTAAGGGAATGGCTCACATTATTTGGCTTGAGATAAAGTAGCTAAATAAAAGTAAGATTAGACATCTGTTTTCTTTACGATCTGAACTGAACTAGATGATTTCTTGAGATCCAATTTCCTTTTTCTGTGGTCTATAAAGCTACTTTCTTCTAAAGTAAATATAAGTAAATATGTATATATTATAGAGACACAGATATATAGTTTGATAGGTGATATATAATTGATAACAAACATTAGCATTAATAACATTGCATATTACTTAAACACACACATACACACATTCACTGTTTCTCAAAGTGTAGACACACAATCACACAAATCAGAATCACCTGGTTACTTTTTAAAATACAGATTCCTGAATACCTCCCTTCAACCTAATGAATCAGAATCTTTGGTGGTAAGATTTGAGAATCTGTAGGTATAATAAGCACACAAGATGATGGGTATATGCACTGAAACTGGAGAACCACTGGCTTACAGGAAGACGTGCACATTTTTGTCGACTTTTAAAAAGGTCACTGTAATCATCACTAGCCTGAAAAGGAAAAAGAGCTTGGACAAGTGCATTGAAGAGTTATGAGCCAGGATTGACAATCGCCTTCTGCTCACACTCTATTGGCTACAATTCAGTGCTATGGCCACGCCCTATGTAAGGGTGTCTGGGAAATGTAGTATAGTTGTATACTCAAGAAGAGGAGACAGCAAGTTTCTGCCTAATTCTAATTATATGGAAGACAGAGAAAAAAGATTATTTTCCAATGTTTCACAAAATGTGGTTGATATAATTCCTGGAGTTTCCTCAATCCACCCTTACTGGATTAGAATCTCTGGTAGTGGGGCCTATAATCAACTTTCTCATGGGGTGCCTGGATGGCTCAGTCAGTTAAGTGTCCAACTCTGGATCTCAGCTCAGGTCTTGATCTCAGGGTCATGAGTTCAAGCCCTGTGAAAAAAACAAAAACAAAAAACAAACTTGGTCATGCTAGTCTCAGACATCCTACAATTTGACAGTGGCTCTTAGCCAATGCTTCTCTCTCACTCTATCTCTAACTCTTACTGTCTCCCATGTTTTCTCCCAAGGGTAATTTTTAAAAAATTTTCCTCCTGCTTTTCTAGAAAAACAAAAACAGCCATTTTAAACATTATTTTGAGTACATGTTTTAATGAAGAGGTGTACCAGTGTTAATTCTTAAAATGAAGACTTTCTGCATGTAGACAATCTTAAATACCAAGTGAAGAAAGAAGTGCCCACGAGCTGATACCAAGCACTTGAAGCTTCTCTTGTGTTTCCTCCACAAAAGCCTTGCTCTGTGTGAAAAGGAAAAGACATCCAGAGTTATGGCTGTTTCTGTCTTATGGACACAGACAAATACATATCTACCTTAGCTATTTTTTCTACTCAAAAACTCTTCTAAAACAAATGCTAATTTTTTTTTTTTTTCCTGAGGGATGGTTCTGTGACTCCTTCTTTCTAAGATAAGGCACCTAAGAGTGTTCATTTACGTACCATTCGGTAAGCAGATAGCCCCTACAACATAAGATGTGTACAGGATCTAGTAATTTCAATTACTCTCATCAAGACCAGTATCCTCAAAAATGACTAGAACAAACATATGATGACAAATTGCAAGTTGATGATGATATTTTCGGACGAAGTTAATCTCCAAGTTCACTAATTCCTTCTCCCCCTTCTTCTTCAACCTAAAATGGAGGGCAGTGCAAGTGTGTTCCCCAAGCAATACCACGGATTCATTAGGAAAGCATCTGTAACCTCAACCATTTCAATACGTTTTCTCAATAATCAATGAATGTTCTGAAACATGCTCAGGTGCCTTGAACTCAAAAATTTCTTTGTGAAAGCAGGAAGATAGCTAGACTAAATTCAAATTCTAACAAATATTGATGGAGAATCTACTAGGTGCCAGGGACCTGTCAGAGAAAATATGCAGGACCACTATTCCCATGGGCCTAAATAAGCAATATATTTCTATGGTACATTCATAATCACAGACTTAAATCCTTATTCAGATCTAGTTTTTCATTGTTCAAAAAATATTATTTGTATGACAAAGGCAGTTGTATGAAAAATAGCAGATTCTAAATTTTCTTCCAAACATAATCCATTTATATCTTTTTTGTAAATTACCTATACTCCATTAAGAATCATTTTTTTGGCAGCTGTCATAATTTAAAATATCTCTACAATACTTTAATAACTATAAAGATATTTTTATTTTATCTTTAAAACACTATTCGAAAAGTGGGGAGATCAATATGCTAATTATATAATGAGAAAAAAAAGTTATGGGATGTTCTTTGTTCAGTGGTTAAATAATGATGATACAAGTCTTTAACCAAATAGTATTAATTCGCTTCTATTAATCTACCTCATTAAGTACTTTAATGTTCAAGGAATTTTCAATTAAAATAATGCTCACTGGCCATTAATTCATGCAATTAATACTAGAACACTACAAGTATTAATACATGTAAGGATCACAAAAGAAGCAAAAATTCTAATTACCATATTAAAAATGGAAAGTCATCCATTTTTAAGCAAGGTTCTCCATCACATATAACAAAAATTTAATTAAAATCGCCCTTCTTGATTTGGCCCATTGTATACAACCTGCTCCTACCTAGTGTCTACTCTTAGGTTATTCTATCACATTTGCTAAATTTGGCTGCATAATATTTTAAACTTTAAAATGGCAAAAACAAAACTAACATGAAATTAAAGGTAATAAAATGAAAAGAACAAAACAAATTGTTCAAAACAGTTTGAAACACATATTAGACCAAGTGATGTTTTCTTTGTTACACATGTTTTTACATATCAACAAGAAAATGATAATCCAACAGAAGTTGTCAGAAAGAGAATTATGCTACAGCATTTCAGGAAAAAAATACAAATCAGACAACCTATATAAAATAAAATGCTCAACCTCTCTCAAAGTTAATTTCAAACAAAACAAAAAATTATCTAACATATTTGTAAACATTAAAATATCCCTAATATTTAGGTTTGCTTAGCACATGAAAATGTGACAGTCTCATAAAATACTGGTGAGTGTGAAAATATATACAATTATCTTGAAAGACAACGGTCAACATCTACCAAAAGTTTAAATTTACCTTCAAATTTGTAATTCCATTCTAGGATATACTTTCGCAATCAGTCAAAGAACCTCACTAGATGTTGTCTTCCTGTGTCTGTTTGCTTGTTTTTCCTTCTTTTTTTCTTTTCTTTCTCTCTTTCCTTACTCTGCCACGGTACATTTTCAAATAGCTTTCTTGAAATAGGTGTGTGGGAGAAAGTTTCCTAGTTCCTAGCATATGTGAAAACATCTTTGTTTTGTCCTTCTAAGGGAAAAGTTGTATCACTAAGATACATTCAAGGGTGAGATCATGTTCTTAAGTAGATATAGATGATCAATCCAGTGGAATTTCAACAACTTCTACAGTGATTTTACTTCCTCATGGGGTTTGGAGATACTTGTGATATGCAAAAATATTTGAGGAAAAGCTATTTTTAAAAGAAAGGGTGAGAGAGACTTTACTTAAGCAGGTAGCCCATCACTAATATTTGGTCATTAAATTTAATGAAACTTAGGCAAATACTACCTACTGAAGGATAGCCACGTGCTCATAGGTGGAGATCATGGCTCCAGAATCTACATCTTTATTTTCATGTTCTTCTAAAGTATGTTAACCCTTTGGCTCCCCAGTGCTCCTCCTCTCCCGAAGTCCCATCTCTTCCTGTACAATATCTTTAGGGTACTATAGGGTGTATCAGTCAGTCACCTCCCTTGCTGTTTAGGAGCTGACATCCAGAAGGTATAAGAGAGGAAAAACAGAGCTTTCCTAATGGTACTGCCTAAAGCTAAGCAAATGTGAATCTTCAATTAGGACATTCGCTATAATTTATTACGTTACAAAGAATATCGCAATCCACAAGAGTTGCCTAAATTCATTGTCTCCAGTTTTTAAGTTCAATTTCCTCCTCAGTATACTCTAATCTGTTTTCAACCCCCCATTTGCTTCACCAAAACAGCTTTATGGAAAACTAATGATCTCCATTTTATTAAATCCAATGAATATTATTATGATACTCTTCAACTTCTCAGCATAATCAATAACTATAAAATTCAGCCTCTAATTGGAATTTGTTCTTGTCTCTGCCAGGAAAACACCCTATTTGCTGGTGTCCTGAATTATCTTCTATACCAGTTTCTTTGGGAGTTAATTCCACAAGGCTTAGTCACAGAACCCTTGTTCTTTATATACGTTTCTCCCCAGGTCAGTAGCTTTTAACCCTGGCTGCCCTTTAGATTTAACTTGGGAAAATTTAAAAATTAGATTTCCAGACAATGGGGCCCAGAAAGTGTTTTAAACCTCTCAAAATGATCTTAATGTAAAGCAAGATTTGGAAATCACTGAAGCTGGTGAACTCAGCTATGCACATGCCTTCAATTCTTATTTGTACACTGACTCCTAGAGGATAGATGATTGATAGATAGATAGAAACATAGACAGATAGATGATAGATAGACAGAATCTGAGGAGAGTATATCTGACTGTCACAATATACTCCCCTTAGATTATCTATCCCTGAAACCATACCCCATAGGGTTAATGAAGATAAAACTAGCAGCAAATTTTTTTTTTTTTTAAGATTTTATTTATTTGATAGAGAGAGACACAGTGAGAGAAGGAACACAAGCAGGGGGAGTGGGAGATGGAGAAGCAGGCTTCCCGCTGAGCAGGGAGCCCGATGCGGGGCTCGATCCCAGGACTCCGGGATCATGACCTGAGCCGAAGGCAGACGCTTAACGACTGAGCCACCCAGGCGCCCCACACTAGCAGCAAATTTAAAGTTTGTTTTTCAGAGAAGTATTTCACCTTAATCAGCTATTTTATCTTTTCAGACGCCACTAACAAACCCACTAGCTGTCTACGGAAGCCTGGACTCAAGGTTAACTGATATGGTTCCAGCCCAGGATCAAGAAAGGCCCTGCATTCCTTACCAGAGATAGTGAGCCCAAGACCCCATCCAGTTCATCCTGGCTCTCAGAGCAAGCCCACAGCCCCTTCTCCTTGTCCTAAGATAACCTCCTGAGTCAGGGGCTGAATTTTGCCTCGTTCTGATGGTAAGCCTCCACCCAAAATGAATATGGGATGTATGTTACATATGTTTGCTCAGTGTAGAGCTCTGTCTATCCTCATGAATAGTCATCAGTTTCCCCACCCTTTTCATCAATATGTATGCAATCTCAATCCCTTTGATTATAAAGACAAAACAAAACCAAACCTTGATCTCTCCCTCTTCAGGGAGATGGAGGCAGATCTGAGGCTTGCCCTCCTATCTCCTCCTTTGGCCGCCACACCAATAAACTTTTTCCTAGCTGCTACCTGAGGTCTTAGTGATTGGCTTTGTGGTATGTTGGGCAGATAACTTGGGTTTAGTTACATCTCTGGATCTAGGTCTATCTATCCCAGACCCATTCTCAGAACTCTATCCTCTTTAAGACCTTCACTCTTTTTATTTTTTTCATTACCCACCTTTCCCAAGGAGACTAATATTTTTTTTCCTATTTGCCCCCATGAAATTTTAATACTATATATTTTATCTTTTTATGTACTATATGCATTTCTGTGCTTTGCGTATAAAAAGAGTAAGGTCTTTTCACTACCTAAGAAATAGTTTTCTCTCCTTTGGGGTTGATATCACCCCCATTGAGACCATATGGATAAAATGGATCACAGGAATTTTAAATTGTGCAAACATCACTGTTTCTTCTCAGATAAGATCCCTCTAAGAATTTTTACGTATCAGTAAAAGTCACTAACATCCAATTAGCTACAAAAGGCCAAACATCTGGAAGGCATCCTAGCCATCTCCTGCTCCCCAGATTCTTATGTCAAACCGCACAATCCTTTCTGTCCTACTTCCTGAATATCTCAAGAATCTGCCAACATTTTGCCACCACCCTTTCCACTGTCCTAACATACCATTGCCTGCCTACAGCCAACAGAGTGACTTTTGGCCTTGATATATTGAAGAATGAGTATGATTCTGACTGGTAGAGAAGTGTACAGTATTTGGACACAACTGCATATGTTAAGATATGGAAACAGGAATTTAAGTGGTCTATTAGGACATGGTAGAAAAGATAATTGAGAAAGAGGGTAAATTAAGTCACCACATTTAGACAACATTTAAGTATTTCTAGTTCTTATCAGTCAATATCTACATAGAATCCTATTAGTCATTTTGTTTTGTTTATTATATTTTTCCCAATATCTTCTTTATAATTCCCTGTACTACCTCAGATGATGTTTTCAAGGTGAAACTCACTATGTTATTTTCTTTTTTTTTTTTTTTTTTTTTTTTTTTTTTTTTTTTTTTTTTATTTTTTTTTTTTTTTTTTTTTTTTTTTTTTTTTTTTTTTTTTTTTTTTAAAGATTTTATTTATTTTTTAGAGAGCAAGCGAGAGAGAAACAGCAAGAGAGGGGAGAGGGTCAGAGAGAGAAGCAGGCTCCCCGCTGAGCCGGGAGCCCGATGCGGGACTCGATCCCAGGATCCTGGGATCATGACCTGAGCCGAAGGCAGACGCTTAACCATCTGAGCCACCCAGGCGCCCCTCACTATGTTATTTTCTATCTAAATTATTTTTTAAATTCGTATCTCTAACATTCCAGTGTAATCAACATTAATTCCACATACCATTTCAAATACTTTTAGAATGGTGTATCTTTTACTACCAATTCTAGATTACTTATATAAAGATTTCATTGGAGCTAAAGTACCATATTGACATCTCCTGGAAATTGGCTTATGTGCTAGACATTGCATGTAATTAAGAAAAAGAAGATACCATGGTCCATATTTTCAAGAAGCTTATAGCCTCTTGCAGGAGAGATGATTAAAAACATAAACCTAACAGCAAAAAATATAAGGTAGAATTCTACTAAGTGCAACAAGAGAGTAGAACAGTGAGGAAGCCAATGATTATAATGGACCTGGTGGTCAGAACACAAGATGATAGAGAAGATAAGGCTCGGCTTGGGGTCACCAAAAATGCTTAGGATTTGGGTGCTGGATAAATGACAGAGACACAGACATTTTGGTTAAAGGATAATTGTCAACAAAGGCATAGATGTTAGAATGAGCATCATTAGTTCATCTGAATTCCAGAATCTTAAGCTCATTAGAGGGAACAAGAGTGCATTCAGAGGAATAGAAAACAAATTCAGCTAAATTAGATGCAACCATATTGTAGAGGGTTTGGAAAGAGAGGTTTAGATCTGATATACAGAAAAGAGTCACTCAGGAGCCCAGTTCAAGAGAAAGCAGTAATCTGGCAGGCTCAAAAGACTGAATAGAGTAAGAAAGCTTTGAGTCCAAGATGTTATGATAAACTGGTTTGTCATGATAGTTGGGAAAGAAGAAAAAGAAATGGACTTGAGAAAAATAAGAAGGAGAAGTGGTTTTCATCAGCAGACATGCAAATTAATTCTTCCTTATAGGAATTAGCAGTTAGCATGGTAGAAAAGTCATAGATTCTAAAGCACTATTTGAATTTTTCCTAGATCCACTACTCATTAGCTGGACAATATTTCCCTCTGCCTATTTAAACTCCCTGAATCTCAATTAAATGTGTTTACCTATTTCATAGTATTTCAATAAAAAAAAATAGCATGCAAAATTCCTAGTTGAGTTTCCATAAGACACAAGAAATGTTTTGTTTTCCTAATAAAAAAACTTAATTATATTTGACTATGAACATTGTTCACCATGGAAATCAATTACATACCTTCTGTAAACCACATTTTCTACATACTATTTATTTTACTTCAGTTTTCACTTTTATCATAGTTCTCAATTGATAGGGCATTCTCAGATGGTAATTTTGAAATGAAAATGAAAAATCCTAAAAGTATATCATATTGTTTAATGAAGTTTAAATATATATTTTACTTACTTATGTTTCTTTATTGTATTTGCATTTTCCTCAGATTCACTAGAGTATAGCATAATTTTTCTGTTATATATCATTCATGCATTTTGTATTTCCTTTTAATTGCTATTGATTAATTAAAAATTTTAAAAAGCCTATTTCCTTTACCGTTTTCAGGACTTTGATATTGCCTTCTATTCCTAGGTAAATAGCACTTACACTTTTCTAATATAATAACAATATGTTTCCTCACCCTTTTCCCAATAGTTGTACTGGACTTAAGAGGCTTCTAATATGCCTGCCATAAGCCTCAGTTAAGATTCTTTTGCATTTGCATTAGAGTTCACAGGGATGGTTCAAATTACCATACTTGATCTTCCTTAATCACCTCAGTGAGAATGAAAGCATGTTTTATTTTCCAAGTACCTTTACCTCACTGCAGAAGCCAATTCCATATATCAATTACTTATTCCTCAATGGCTCCTGAGTTTATTTAAATATCAGTTTATACTGTTCTCCCAATCTTAAGATCTGATCTAGAATTACCAATCCTTTCATCAGAAATTGTTTGAAATTAATATGGAATTTAATATAATAAGCAAATTATATTAAATCATTATCTCATCACTAAAACTTACTAACACAGTTAATATCCTTCCTTATGGCAAACATATTAAATATTAATATCCAGTCACCATCATCAGTAACAATTATAAACAGAAAAAAAAATCTTAAAAAATAAACAGAGTAAAGGTCCAAAAATAGTGTTCTAGTTTATATAACAAATGATTCAGGAGTATTTTGCTTATGTATATAACATTTTCTTTTTGCAATGTATAACTGTTTAGATCAGGGAGATAAAAATGGTTCTTGATCACTTGCATTTTGAACAAAACAGCAAGATTGACTCCCTCTGGCATCTCTTCCAATACTTTTGTGTACTAGAGGAGGATACAGAAAGCTAAAATCTACGTTGTCAAGACTCCCTTGCAGCTACATATCTGAGAATGACTTAGGATCTGACAATATTTTTATTCGGATTTGAATTAAGATTGGAGATGGAGCAATGGCTTAGACACAGATATTTTCAGCTGATACAGTTTTAAAAGTATGGAAGGACAGTTTCCTGATCTCTGAATCTCAAATAAGACCAATAGGAAGTGACCATTTTCCAATTGCTTAGCTTTCTGATGATGACAATTGACAGAATACATGGAGAATACGCTCTATACTGGAGTGATGGTGACCAACCCAGGGCCTAGTCCTTCAGCCCTTCCAGCTACTTTGTAATTGTGTATTTCCTTATTTTTAAAACATTTCTTCTTAAAATTGCTAGCCTGGTTTCAATGAGCTGAAGTTGATTTCTGCCTGATGCATTCCTCAAATCCAGGAGGAGCCTAGATAATAAGAAAAGCCTTGGCTGACCCTGTGACTTGCTTCTTCTCCTCAGAAAAGCATGGTGAGACCTTGCCTTCTCCACAACACCCCTCTGGTCTCCACATCAGTAATATCTTCAGACCTATCCCTGGATTAAACATGCAATTTCAGGGGTCCTTTATTCTCAAAACACTTCACTACACATTTGCTAATACCAAAAAATATATTTAAGGAAGGCTAAAACCTCACATTGCCACAATTAAAACTTAAAAACAGAACTTAAAGTACGAATTTTGGTAAAGTATGTATTTGGTTTATAAGCTATTTGTTTTGGCTTATGATTACACAGAGGAAAAATAAACGATTGTCAATATTTATTTTCCTTCCCTTATGGGGTGAGAAGAGGTATTCAAAAAAAAGGGAGGTTTTCTAACACCCAAAGGAAGAAGTCACCAGAGATGGAGGGTGTTGAAAAGTGCCATAAAGATCAATGGAGAGCTGATTAATAACTTGTTAGTTTTGCCTACAGAAAATACCATTCAGTTTAAAAGTGATGGGTTATTGCTGTGAGCTGAAAGACTAAGGAATGAGTCCCAGGATAGGCTTGCCTGGTAGGGAATAAAAGGGACTGGAGGAAAGGTGAAGACGCTTCAAAAATTAATGTCATATTTTACAGTTGGGGCTGATGCCAGCACTACTCTCTAAGGAATTATGGTGAAAAACTAAAAAATATCCATAAGCCAGTATGAGCACCTCGATATGCCTTTGTCCCATTATTCTGATTAAGAATTATTTTATTATCAAGATGCTCTCTAAGATGAAAGCATGTGATTTTTACAAACATCTTGTTTTTTTAGTATATTATAGGGTTGAACTTAAAGAAGAAAAACAGACTAAATATGTGTATATAGCAAAGCATCTTCAATAAGTGATTCTTCTCACTTCACTAAAAAAGTAAAATAAATGTGTTTTACTTGTGATATACCTAGACTTAAATCATTAAAATGAGGTTTCCTTCTTTTTTTCTCCCACAAGGAACTGACATCTAAGAAATCTTTGAGTTCTTTTCCAACCAGTATTTCAAAAGCCACTTTCCTAGCTGAAATCTAGATTTGGCTTCGCAGATTCAACCACTGACTTCAAAGATAGCTCTAAATTTGACTCAATATGTTTTCCTGTCTTTAGATATGCTGTAAAGCATCTAAGATTAATAGGAAACATGAATAAAAAGGTCTTGGGTCCTGAAAACATCAATAAGGGCAGTCAGCCAATTAAAGTTGGCAGTGGTTGGCCATGGTGTTAAGTCAAATAAATTGCCAAAGGCAAAGAGCTGATGGATGGAATAGTGTTTGGCATATGGGTATGTGCCTGAATGGTTAAGATCCACGTCTCCAACTCCTTCCATTCTGTTCTCTGCATATCTTCTGAAAATGATGACAAAGAGATACAAAGAATTTTTCCTACTTGGAAAAGTAGGAGATAATAATTATTAGCTAACATAATAGCAAAGAACAAATAATAGATTTCGCTGCACTCAAAATGCCCTTATTCTGTCCTAACATCAATTCTTGCTTTCCCATAATAGATATACATGGCCAAGTTGGTTCATGGGCTGATCAGTGAGCAGTGAGGGGAAATGGAGAATTTCATTATAATTATAGCATCCAGATAAGGGATGGAAGGAGGAGAAGGTAGATGTGGTCAGGCTATCAGTAAAGGGATGCCATTTACAAAAGCTAATTACTACCTCAACATTCCAAAACACCCTGGAATGGCAGCATACACTGCTAAGAAAAAAAAAAAAGTCTAATATATACTTAAATATATAGAGATAAGTTCATGGATATCATGTATAAATTATATATATGTTATAGTACAGGTCACTATACAAACAAATTACATATTATACAGCTAGTAGTTAACAGTTAAAGCTCTGAAAACTTAGTTTCAGTCAGACTGTACCTCTTGCTATGTGGCTTGGTACAGGTTACTTAACTTGTCAATATTTCAATTCCAATGACTGTAAAGTGGATTTAATAATAGTAACTGTCTCATAAGATTGTTCTAAGAATTAAATGAGATGCAATTTGTTAGGCACGTATAAAAACAATAGAAATGGGTTTTCTTATGGCTATTGTCTTTGCTATTATTATATTGTACAAATTACTACAGAGTTATATGATTTCAAGTTAAATTTATTCTTAATTATGTCAATGTTATACCTTTACTTAGAGTCTCCTCAACCAGTTGCTCTTTTCTCTTATTTCTTCAGTACTCATTATTCAACACATGAGTGTTTCCTTTGTGTATACATACTACCCCTGGGCAAAGTGCGCAGTTCTGCTATGCTCATCTCATGGTGCACTCTATCATGTTCTACTCACAGAAACACTCAAGGGTCTCTTATAAACAGAATGAATGTGCTTTGCTGTAATCAATGCTAAGTCCATTATCAGAAACCAACTTAACCAACAAACCAAACTTCTTGCTAAGTTGTAAAGTTAAGATAGATTTTTAAGGAAAGGTAAAGCTAAATATGTTAATTTAGTAATTCATTAAGGTGCAACAAACCACCCAAAATTTTGTGAATTAAAGCAATGATTTGTTATTTCCTATGGTTCTGTGCATTAGGTGAGTTCAGCTGAGGGGTTGTTCTATTCCAGGTGACACTGGCTGGCATTACACGCTTGGGTGCATTTCACTTGGCTGCAGGGATGGGCTGAAAAGCACAAAAGGGCTGCTTCACTCATGTATCTGGGTCCTCCATAATTCCTTCATGTGGCCTCTTTTTCTCCACATGACTCGTTTGGTCTTCTGACAGCATGGTGGTATCAGGGTAGAGATACCACTTACGTTGCAGCCGAATGCCCCCATGTTGAAACTGAAAATATTTAATCTTCTTGCAGGGACCTCTTCCACATTTTGTTGACCAAAATGAGTCATAAGCCCATCCTAAATCTAAGAGGAGGGTAAATAGACACCACCTCTTGCTGGGAAAGCAACATACACAGGAAGGAAAATCATTAATTGGGCTCATCTTTAAAGACTCTATCATAGACAGTCATTGCTTTAACAGATTTTTAGAATATTATTTTTAATTATAATAATTAAAGCTAGAGTTTATTAGTGATATGGTGAAATTAGAAATATTATTTCCTGGTCTTTTTTTTTTTCCAGGTTAAAAGTAGATAAGATAAAGAGATTTACCAACAAGATTTGTGGACCATTTAGTCTAACTCATATAGCTCTGTTTAACCAACTGCTCATTATGAACCAGACATTGAACCAAACAATTGGCATATAAAGATGAATGAAAAAAGTGAGAGAATTCAATCTTACAATATTTTTAGGGGAATGTATAAAACATACCATTTTAGAACAATGTGTTAAGTATTGTAATTTAGGTAAGGGCAAAATACCACCATAACTAAGAGGGGAAGAACGACACTCAGACTGAGCTGGAAAAAGGGCCAGCGAAGATTCTCTAGTCTAGATGATATCTGGACGATGTCAAAAAGAGAGAAAGAAGCAGCAAAGATCATTCAAGGTAGAGGTGACAGCAAGATCAAAGACTAAAACTCTGTGAGAGCACAGGGGACATAAGAATCTAGAGGGGGCCAGGTACTGGCACTGCACGGGGTGGGGGGCAGTGTCAAGTGTGAGACACAGAGAAGCTAGACCTTAAGTTTTGGCAAAATAGAGAGAGAAAAACAGTGTAGAAAATTGAAGAATTTAAGGCCCCAGGAGTTTCTTATTTTTATTTTTGTTCCTGTTGGTGGTTAGTGATGGTGATTTTTTTTTTAAGTTGACTTAAATATTCTGATGGGCTGAGAAGAAGGAACCTAGATGGAAATAAAGTTTAAAGATTTTCGTTAATCACTTCTTATGCCCCTTCTGAGACCCTCAGCCTCAGCCTCATATATATCTCAGGCCCTTGGCCACTTGCTCTTCCAGAGCTGCCAATGCAGTGAATGATCCTGAGTGGGCTCACAGGGGCCTCGTGCCTGAGACCTACACCAAATCTCTGGTTCTTCCCACTGCATCTCAGATGAAGCCCAACCATGGGATTTCACTTCCCCAGAGGCCACCTAAAAGGCCAGAAGATCCAGGTGTGTTAACATCAGTACATTGACTGATGGGAATTGGAAGGAAGGAGGACACCAACAGGTAAGTTCTCTCTGCATGCTCTGTGATGAATGTTCCCCCAGGGGTACATTTTCTGTACATCCTCTCTGGAGAGATCTCATTTGGCTGCGATCTAGTGCGTCGCTCTGGGAGGCAACTGTGTACAGCGTCTCATTCTGCCTGGTCCCACTTTCCACTTCCTTGGCTCTGAGTTGCACATGTCAATAACCACACTACAACTTGTCTTACTTAAGACTCTGTTTCTAGTAAACCTCAACCAAGACAAAAAGAGAATCCATAGCAGAGATAAGGCATATATAAATTCCTTGTCTCATTCACTGCAACAAATGTTTATTGAATGCTGATTGGCTATTTATGTCAGGCATTTAAGCTAGCCATTTGAATTATGTAAATGAATCAGAAAGAGTCCCTACCCTCAAGACACTGTTAGAAGGGAGAGAGGTATAAAAACACGTAGGAAAAAAAGTATTCTTCATGTTAAGAAAAAAATATGAATGCAGGAGCATGGACTTGCAAAGGGAGAGTGGTCAGTTCAATTCAGGATGTGCATAGGTGTGTGTCTACATGGGAAAGGGCAGAAAACAAGAGGGGAGATATCAGTATTTGCCCAAACAAGATAACTGCTGAGCCAAGTTTTAAAATGTGATTCAGGAGCACAGGGGGTTGACAAAAACGAAAGGAGTTCGTGACCATTCAATCAGCCATGCAAGCAATATTAAAGGGAACTCTTCAAGCACAAAGGAGAGACTAAAAGTGACAAAGACAAGAAGGGATCAGAGAAAATCTCCAGAAATAATAACAAAACAAGGCATAAAATAGCAATAAATACTACCTATCAATAATTACTTTGAATGTAAATGGACTAAACACTCCAACAGGGTGTCAGATGGATAAAAACAAAAAAATAAACAAAAAAAACAAGACCTATCTATATGCTGCCTACAAGAGATTCATTTCAGACCTAAAGCCACCTGCAGATTGAAAGTGAGGGGGTGGAGAAACATTTATCATGCAGATGGATGTCAGAAGAGAGAATACTAATACTTTTTTGGACAAATTAGACATTTTTGTTCTTGTATTGTTTTTATCCTGCTTTGGTATCAGGGTAGTGCTGGCCTCATGGAATGATTTTGAATGTGTTCCCTCTACTCTATTATTTGTAAGATTTTGATTAAGATTGTCATTAATCATTTTTTTAAATGTTTAGCAGAATTCACCAATGAAACCATGCAGTCTTGGGCTTTTCTGTGCTGGGGGAATTTTGATTCCTAATTCAACTTTGGTTCCTGTTACTGTTCTGAGAAGATTTCCTATCTCTTGAATTTAGGACTCATGATTCAATCTTGGTAAGTTGTGAGCTTTTAGGAATTTAACTGTTTTGCTTTTTTTTCTAAGTTATCTGATTTGTCAGTATATAATTGTTTAATCTGTTATCACACTCTCTACTTCTGTGGTGTCTTGTTGTACTGTTTTCTCTTCCATTTCTCATTTTGGTTTTGAGTCTTCCCTCTTTTTTTCTCGGTGTAGATAAAGCATTGCCAATTTTATTTATTTATTTATTTTTTGGAAAAACTGGTCATTACTTTCAATGTTATGCTATTGTTTATTCTGGTCTCTATTTTATTTATTTCTGATTTTTCTTTGTTATTGCCTTCCTCTACTAAATTTCAGCTAAGTTTCTTCTTTTTCTAGCTCCTTGTGGTATAATGTTGTTTATTTGAGCTTTTTGTCTTATTACAAGTATTTATAGCATAAATTTCACTCTAATATCTGCTTTTGCTGCATCCCATAGGTTTTGGAATGCTGTGTTTTGTCTTTTGTTTTGAGACATATTTTGATTTGCCATTTGATTTCTTATTTGGCCCATTGTTTATGCAGTAGTATGTTGTTTAATATTTATATATTAAATATATAATATTTACATTGTAGATTTTCCAGCTTTATTGTTGATCTTTAGTTTTATACCATTGTCATTGGGAAATATAGTTGGTATGATTTCAGTCTTCTTAAATTTGTGTTGTTATGTCTCTTTGTATGTGATTTAACCAGAGGATTCTTCAGGGTGTACTTGAAGATAATGTGTATTCTATTTTTCTTGGATGGAATGTTTTATATATATCTTTAGAAGCATGTATTCTGAAGTATACTTCAAGTAAAAAAAAAAGTTCTTCTTAAAAATAATAATAACTTTAACCAAGACTACTCATTTAAAATAAAGCATATCATTTTGTTTAAAAAAAGAAGATAGTAGGAAGGGAAAAATGAAGCGGGGGAATCGGAGGGGGAGAAGAACCATGAGAGACTATGGACTCTGAGAAACAAACTGAGGGTTCTAGAGGGGAGGGGGGTGGGGGGATGGGTTAGCCCAGTGATGAGTATTAAAGAGGGCACATATTGAATGGAGCACTGGGTGTTATATACAAACAATGAATCATGGAACACTACATCAAAAACTAATGATGTAAATGTATGATGATTAACATAACATAATAAAATAAAATTTTTAAAAAAGAAATTAAAAAAATAAAATAAAGTATATCAGAGGGGAGGTGGTGAGGAAGGTTGAGTGAAATTGGTGATGGGGATTAAGAGTATACTTATGATCATGACCACCGAGTATAGAATTACCGATGCATATCTACCATAACATAACACTGTATGTTAACTACACTGGAATTAAGTTTTAAAAACTTAAAAAAAAAATAAAAGAGGGGCACCCAGGTGGTACAGTCAGTTAAGCATCTGCCTTTGGCTCAGTTCATGAACCAGGTTCGTGGGATTGAGTCCTAGGGGAGGCTCCCTGCTCAGAAGGGTCTGCTTCTCCCTCTCCCACTGCCCCTACCCCCACTGTGGTTTTTTTTTTTCTCTCTCTCTCTCTCAAATAAATAAATGAAACCTTTAAAAAAAAGGTGGGGGGGAGAAAAAATAAAATTTAACATGATTCAGTCACTATGTTGTACACCTGAAACTAATGCAACATTGTGTGTCGATTAGTTGAAAAAAAAAAAGAAAATGTGATTCAGTACAAGAAGCCTCAGAGATAAAGGAGATGTAGTCTTACCCTTCAGACACCTGTAGTCTAGTGAAGGAGACAGACCTAAGGTGGTGATTTTTCATGAAATCTGCAACACTGTCTTCCTCTACTTCGAACTGCCAAGCCTAATGCTGCCTCCAGAATGTGCACTGGCTTTTCCCTCTGCTTGCAAGTTCTGCTGCCTAGTCCCAATATGATTTGCTACCTAAGCTACCTCATCTCACTTTCTACCAAATCTTGTTTTATTGTTGTATAGTTGTATAGCAACAGTGACTATATGAAATTGCATTTTTTATTATTTGACATATTTCCTGTTTCCAATCATTAAAATGTAAGCTCCATGAAAAATGAGAACTTGTTTGTCTTACTCCTCAGTGTAACTCCAATCCTTGGCACCTAGTGTTCAATAATTACCTGCTAAATGAATGAAAGTCTCTTAAAAAGACAAAATAATTACCAGTTGAGATTCAAGCTATGAATGGGCATAGTAAAGGCTAGAAAGACAACCAGCCTTTTCCAGAAGACAAGGGAAGGATTCTCTGAGGAAGGGTTTCTTGAGCTAAGATCAGGAAAAATAAGCATTAAGGAAGCCACGATGTGGAGAGCAGAGGGGCAGGAGTATCAGGGCATTCTAGGGAGAGGGAAGAGCATGCAAAAAGCCATGAGCCGGAAGGCAGCATAATACATTCCAGGATCTGAAAGAAGGTAGGTTTGGCCAGGGTGCAAGGAGCAAGGGAGAGGTAGGATGAGATGAATCTGGAGGGAGAGGTATGGATCAGGCTGCTGAAGGGTCTGGTAGGTGCTATAGGTCTTTTTCCTATAAAGTCATATTCTGACTGCCATGAGATGTAGGGTGATGAGTGAGAGCACTGCATTTGTCCAGGTGTGAGGGGGCAGACGCTCAGAATGACACAGGAGTGACCGCAAAGTGAAAAGTGGTGTGGGGTAGTGATGGTATAATTAACAGTATCAAGGAGGAAAGGATAAAAAATATGCTAGTGTACACATCCAAGAATAAAGAACACCACAGTCTCATTTTGTAGTTGGCATCTGCTGAGTACAAGGGGAAAGGTTAGGCCAGTTTACAAAAATAAACTGATAAAAACTAGAACAAAAATCTCTCTGACTAGGAAATTATTATTTTGTCCTAGCCAATGCCACGTGGGGATTACAAGGTGATTATATATTTTATAAAAATAATACAAGTAATATAACAAGTAATGTATAATGATTTTCAGACCCATGGAGCAACTTGTCACCCAGAACATTCCATTACTTTCAGTTTCTGCATATCTACCATTCATAATGTTGTTTTCTATGTTTGTTGGGCTTAAGTTTCCATTCTATTCTTCTGTGTTTTCCATCATTATTCTTGGGTCATTGGCCTTGTCATGAGTAATTACGTGCTCTACAATCAGTGGGACAATTGTAGCCCTGGCTCAATGGTGACGTCTTCAAGGGCCTTTCATTTTTTTGCATTCTTTGCATTCCTAATGCCAAACATGGTGCTTTGAATCTATGAAGACTTTAGTGTTTTGCTTTGGTTTTTTTCAAATTTATGAAGATCCTGAGGGACTGGGTATTCCTGAAGTAGATTATGAATGATCAAAAATATTTAAAATATGGGCCACATAATTTTTTATTACATGTCTTTTTATCCACTTCTCTGAAAGCACATAATTCAATCTAAATGTTATATTAAACAGAATGTTTGATTTTGGAAAACACTCTATTCCCCAATTATGCCAGATAGAAGTCTGCTATAGAATCAATGATGTAAGTGTGTGAGTGAGGCTGGTTAAGGAGATGGGGAAGTGATGGGACATAGCCCTTACTTAACATTTCTCCTCCCCAACACACCGCTGACTCTCCCCCAAAGCACCATGCTGCGTCTTCTTCTTGTACCCCTGATTCTAGTCTTTCCTACTGAAAATACCCAAGGGATATCATGTTGGCCACTGGGACACTTTGTTTCTGTTCTCCCTTTTATGAAATGGTGATAAAGTATACTCTATCCAACTCAGATTCTGCTGAGAATAAATATGAGATTTTTTATTCGAAAGCATACTGAAAATGTAAAGAATGAGTAAAGAGTTAAGATATAAGAAGGATTGCTATTGTGGTGAAAATATCCTAGAGACTGTGGATACCAAAGACTTTAGGAACACAGTAGGAAACTTGACAGATACACACGAGAGATCGATAACACCCATACAAAGAAAAACACGTAGTGCCTTCCCATTTCTGCTAAGGATAAAGTCCAATTTCCTTAGCATCATATGTTAAATGCTTCACAATTTGATATTAAGTGATATCTGCACTAATCAGGTTCCAGCCTCCATGCCCTTCTGCAATCTGACTTAAATGACTTTCCTTAGCAAAACAAACAAACAAAGAAAAAAACCACAAAAGCAACAACAACAACAACAAAAATGCTTCAGCAGCAAATTCCTCCCCATCCAGTGCACTGCTCTCTCTTTTTTGAAGCCTTCTGGTCCCACCTTTTTCTTTAATTTCAGGGGACACTATATCCACCCACATACACTGTGAGAATTTTAAAGAAGTTAATGAGATCATTTAATAGTGTCTGGCCCATAACCAGTGATTAACATGGAAACTATCCATGTTAAAATCTGTTATTTTTCATGTACAGTGAGTAGACTGAGATTCCCATAGGGTTGGGCAGCATCTCGCTCAACTGTGTGTTCCCTGGCACTTAAAACAACGTCTGCAACACTCTGGTGCTTTAATAAATATTTGTTTTTTAAAAAAGAAAGAAACTCTAAATAAGGTAAAGAGTCATACTTTAAACCAGGCAGTCAGCATCCTAGATAGGTGTGAAGGACTAGTGTGACTCTATGATCGACTCTGACCAACTTTTATTTTTGCCAGGAATAAATAACTTACTTTGAATATGGAATGAAAAGCACAAACATGTGTAACTCAAAACAACATTTTGTAATCAGTATTCTGGTGCTATTTTTAAACCGGCATTTGGGAAAGTGCCAACTAAAGACAAGAAAAATTTCTGAAGACCCATTCTTTTATACAAATTAAATTTTCTGATTCCTTTACATCTCCTATCAGCTAATACAGTCACTAAGATATTTTTCATTTGTGTCTTCCTATTTAAATGCATCGGGTTTCTTTTCTCCCTCCCTTTTCATTTTTCTTCTGTTAACATAATTCTTTCCAAAAGCAATCCAATTATTTCAGACACAGGCCTTTAAATACGAAACTTAGATTCTCACAACTCAATAATCCTACTGAGAAAGAGTTCACATGAACTTTGGGTAATTTGCTCTCATCCAATTAAGGAGATTATTTATTTCTGAACATGAAAAATAAAAATTTTTGAAGCCAAGGAATTCCAAACATGGTTTTGCTACTCACCATAGGATGCATAAATATATTCAAATAAAGTTCACTTTAATTCACTTTTTATATAGCAATAAATTTATCACTTGTAGTACTTTATGGGAAGTAGAAAGTATATTCCAGTATTAAGCAAATAAATAAAAATTAAAATTTTAAATCTACTGAATGCCATATGTATACATTGCAAGCTTAATTCTATACCTACTTTTGTATATGTTCAAAGTAAAAATTGTCAAATGTACCATTATCCTCCAGAATATTTTATATTGTAATAATCTAAAGCCAAATCTCACTGAACAAGAGAATTTTCTGTCAAATCAAATCTGATAAATTTTGATTTTTCCAAATAAGAACAAAGTAGAATAAATAATTGTATCTGAGGAAGTCAGTGTAATTAGATTTTAAAAGAAATATGGACATAACACTATAGAGAGTTTGTATGTAAAACATCAAATATTAATCTTACTTTTTCTAACGTTTATATTTACATTTATAAATTACTGATTTTTTTCAATAGAGAAATTTACACACTTGGTCCTATAACTTTATTTTTTTGACGTAGAGTAGGAAACTTAGATTAGTTTGCTATTTAAAAATGAATGCAGTGAATTTTAGAAAATATTCTTCTGACTATAAGCACATTTTTATCTGATCATTCAAATATCTTATGTAATATTGGTTTACTTACTAGATATTACTTTACATCTAAATAAAACTATATTTGCATGTGCATATATGGATACATATATAAATGTTTCCTTGGGATCTTAGTTGCACATAGCTGCTAAAGATATTTTTGTCTTAGTGGATCTGATGGTTTTTAAACAATTTTACAAATTGTTACATCAAAATTATCAGATCTAAATGAAAATATATTATTTGTCTATCAATCATGGTGCCAACATGTTATTCAAACTAATGAGAGAGAACATTAAAGAAAAGAGTATGTTTATTTTTATTCCTCAAATAAAATTTTGCTAAGTCATGTCCTCTCACAGAAGTGGACTCAACTAACTACAATATTAATAATGCCTGACAATATTACCAGTTAGAGGAAAGTCTGCACCTTTTTATTTAAAATATGGTTTATATTAACTTTTGCAAAACAGATGAAAGGATTGCCTGACCCAATTTTTGTGCTATCACTGATTTTGGGAAATAGTTGAGTTGTTTTGTAATATTTACAGATAAAACACCACTCTTAAATGTGACCTAAACAGAAACATACCACACATGTACACACACACACACACACATACACACACACACTCCCGATGTAACATCCCCACATTCCCCTACATCTTACTGATAGAAGAGTGCTGTCTGAAAATAAACCCGATAAAGTTGATCTGCTCACTGGACAAATGACCCAATGTTAAGCAAATACATAATTATATGACAGTATTTAATGCTTGCACAAAACTGTTCATTTATATATCTATCCCTTGACATTCAGGAAATATTTATAAGTCTCCCCATTAATAATCTCTATCTCAAGCTGTTTTATTTCCCGAAACCACTGTTGACAATATGTCCACCTTACAGCTGTAGAACCAGAGGATAGATCTGGAAAATACTGGCACCATGAAGTCCACCGTCACTGCTATTGTGTTATCCCCAATGGGTGACGCTAATAATTATTTTCAAAATCATTCTTCTTTGGAACATCACTGTATTTTTCTAGGCTGTAACATTTCTAAAGACTTTCAAAGTACACATTGTGTATTTTATTTCAATATAAATATAACTCATTATGGTCTTATTGTTAATGGTTTTCTTTATCATGTCTGTAACTGCCTCAAAGTCCTTCACCGTGTTCATTGCATCCTAGGACTCCCGTTTTCTCTTTTTCATCTACTATAAAATACTCAGCAAACTAGCTGCATAACCTATTCTCTCTGTCCTATCTTAAATATTACCAGCTGTATAAAAAGTGGTCAGCTTTAATCCCAGAGAAGGAATTATAACCCCACCCTCATCTCTATTCCTTGACTTCAAGTGATGTGAGTGCTTAATTTTACCTTTTTTTTTTTTAAGATTTTATTTATTTATTTGACAGAGAGATAGAGAGCACAAGTAGGCAGAGGGAAAGGGAGAAGCAGGCTCCCCGCTGAGCAAGGAGCCTGATGTGGGGCTTGATCCCAGGACCCCGGGATCATGACCTGAGCCGAAGGCAGCTGCTTAACCAACTGAGCCACCCAGGTGCCCCAAATTTTACTTTTTTTTTTTAAAGTTACTTTCTATCCTTTCTTGTAAAGGATAGAAAGTTTATCAGATTTAACTCCTGCTGCCAGAAAAGGCTTTACACTTAAGAAAGAACCTTGAAGAAGGAAACGTAAGTGGGTAATACCCATCCAGAAAAGGCCAGAGATCAGCTGAATGTGAGGAGGAAGGAGTATTTAGATCTCCTTGTTATTTATGAATTAGAGAAATTAGAGGTCGGGAGAAAGAGATTAGTTATAGGTAGAGAAATGCAGTAGTTAAGATCATAGTCTCTGGAATCAAACTTCCTGATTTTAAGCTTAGTTCCCAGTATTTTATAAATGTATAAAGGCCTGGTTCCCAGTACATTTCTAAATGGACAAATGACAACCTCACTTAAACATCTATTTTGCATATATAAAAATGGAGATAAAATATTTAATTCATCATAGAATTACTTGAGGCTTATATAAGATAACTCTTGTTAAGTGTCAAGCACATTGCCTCGCTTATAGTAAACATAAATGTTAGCTACTTTTATTATTAGGCTAGAGGACCCATGAATTGTGGAAACCAAAAATTTCTTGCACAATTTAAAATTTTTTCTCCTGCAACTTTAGCTGCCCATGTATGGGATCAAATTCTGGGGTTGAGAATTTGCAAGGGTTATCAAGATACTCAAAAATTAAATCCCACATTTAGTTTAAAAATAAAAGCAGACAAACCATGAGAGACTATGGACTCTGAGAAACAAACTAAGGGTTCTAGAGGGGAGGGAGGTAGGGGGATGGGTTAGCCTGGTGATGGGTATTAAAGAGGGCACGTTCTGCATGGAGCACTGGATGTTATACACAAACAATAAATCATGGAACACTACATCAAAAACTAATGATGTAATGTATGGTGATTAACATAATAAAAAATGAAGAAAAATAAATAAGTAAATAAATAAAAGGATGAGAATACATGGCTAAAAAAATAAATAAATAAAAGCAGTTGAATAAAATAAATTACTATTATTAGCTATGTGCCCTAAATATTTCCTTCATGGGATTTCATGTTTAAAAAAGTGTGCTAGGCCTAATTGCAATGGCCTTCAAAGTATTTTAATCTCTTAATCTTTATGATCATTAAACACACATATATTAAGTCCCCATGTGGGTTTAAAGTTCTGAGGGTTAGAACTAAATACACACATGGGCGCCTGGGTGGCTCAGTTGGTTAAGCGACTGCCTTCGGCTCAGGTCATGATCCTGGAGTCCCAGGATCGAGTCCCACATCAGGCTCCCTGCTCGGCAGGGAGTCTGCTTCTCCCTCTCCCACTCCCCATTTGTGTTCCCTCTCTCGCTGTGTCTTTCTCTGTCAAATAAATAAAATCTTTAAAAAAAAAAAAAGAACTAAATACACACAATCTATTCTCAAGGAAGTCATACTATCTTAACATCTATGGCTCTTTGCCTATTTATCATTATTTTACATTGGTCGAATTTTTGGCCAAAAATTAAATTAAAAAATTTGCAATACTTGGTATATTGCTAGTTTATTAAAAACATATGTACATGTTTACAAAATATTTGAGAGGACTAAATTTCTATATCTTTTGGGTTATTGCATTTTTATCTGATATCATATCACTTATCCTATGTTTTAAATTAAGTGTTTTAGAAATAGATTTTGACTCTGTTGAGCATACTAAATGTTTGGATAGAATGTGAAAAATTAATGTTAACATAACTCAAATATCTCTCAGTCACCAATTCTTTGAAATTGGCACTTCTTCATTCTCCAGAATAAATCCACTTTACCAAGAACTCTTGGAGAGCGATGCAGACTTTCCTTAAGATTTTGTACAGACTTGACATCACACAACCCTCCCCACATAACGAAGTAAATTTTTTATGTATCTTTTCTGCCAACTCTGTTGGCTCTGCTTCTAATTGTGATCCTCCTTATTCACCCTTCCCTTGTTTTAGTGAATCTAAAATAGTCTCAGGGCCACTATTTTAGCTTGTTCTAGTCTATGCTTGTCTGAATGATGAAAGACTAATTTTCTAATTCTAGCAGAGAATAAAGCAGGTTATCTTTTCTGCAGATAATGGAGTCTTTTAAGAGACACCAATTCACAGAATATGGTAAAAACATACACATGCACATGCACACACACACACACGCATGTGTGCACGCACACAACCCTTTAATGTTGTCTTTCATTCCTCCTGAGATTCAGTTAGAGAGAGGTGCTGGGTGTAGCCTCTTATCATTCCAGCAGGGTATGGTAACTCCTATAGCCCAGAAAGGGGTTGGAGGAGAGGGGAACCATTGTTCAATGATAGCCATGGGTCCAAAAAACTATATTCCTTCTATTCCAGCGAGAAAAGAGAACATTTGGATCCGTGTAGATAAGAGGAAGTATAGTATAAGAATGAAGAGGATAACCTTGAAGCCCAACTGCCTCGTTTGAATCCAAGAGCCATCATTTGCCAGCTCGGGGAATCTACACAGATACTTAAGCACTTTGATTATCTCATCTGTAAAATAATGACATATTGGCCTCATAGGGATTATTTAGTGCGTGTGAGAGAATTAAGAGATGTATTATATGTAAACTGCTTACAATCAGGATGGAACAGAGCAAACGCTAAGTGTTAGCCATTGCTATCGGAAGCTGCCCGTGGTTCCCAATGAGAACACGGCGCACATCCTGGAGAGTCAGTCAGTGAGCCCTATTTTTACAGATCATCCAGGTTTAATCTGAATCCCCCTAGGAGGGGAAAGGTAACTCCCGGGAGCAGGAAGGTAATAAGAGTTGGGCAGAATTGCAGTGTGAGTGTCAGGTACTTACAGATCAGGCTACCTGAGCAAAATAGTCAGCCATTAAGGAACTTCAACGGAGGCAACAATTTCCCTCGGCTTGCCTTGAGGCACACAGCAAATGAGTAGAATATCTCTGAAAAAAAATACACCTAAAACTGTTTATTGGTCACTTGTAGGAAGGGAAACTAAAAGTCAAGGGGAGAGAAGTGGGAGAAAACATCTTTACTGTACATCCTTTGGAATTCTAATTTTTAGAGCTTGAGAATTTGCTGCCTACCAAGGACATAAGTTAAAAAATTTAAAACATAGCTACAAGTTAATTGCATACTTATTTTCAAACATAGCTTAGTTGCCTAAATTCAGACAGCTATGCTGCAATGACCTTGCATCATTCTATGTTTATGGCTGAAGTCAAGGACTTTACCTCTCCTCTGCGTGGTGGCTTTCAAACTCTTTTGACCATGACTCACAGTAAGAAATATATGTTACATTACAACAAGGATATATGTGCTTGGTGGAAGGCCAGAGATCAAACAGCACTTTCCTGGTCCCCCGATCTTACATTATGATGCATGCCCTTGGGGGTGTCATGCCTCCCTATTGCTTCCACAAGGAGAGCCAGACACCAAGTTGATTTTTGACTTTTGAGTTCCTTCCTCAAGATAGAATTTTTCAAATGTCCCTTTTCATCTTGGGTCTCCTATCTTCCACAGCGTTTACCATAATGAACTCCCTGCCCTCCCTCCACCAGCACATGCTAATTAGACTTGAAGACACTGTCAGTGGAAAACAGAGATGGTCCTTTATTCAGAACAGCAATTTGTGTCTCTGAGGACTTTCATACTGGATGGCACTCATTCTGAAGAATGATCACACAGGCATGGTCACTTGGGGATGTTGCCTCTCTGGTTGTGTTCTCCTTTCTTCCACGTTTTTAATATAACCCAATTCCTACAGAGAATGGAATACTGACTGTTTAAAAAAAACACAAAGTAGCTCGTCCTTCTCTCAATACTTGAGGGTGGGAAGGAAGACATCTCAGGCAGGCTTTTTCCTATCATTTGACCTCTGTGTCATTCCTTTCACATTTCATAGAGTCAAATGTGTTCTGAAAAAGTATGAAAAAGAGTCTTTTTTTCTAGACTTTTAATCCCTGTATTCTTCAGTGTTATCCAGTTTCTAAGCCAAATGGCACATAAAGTTATGCAGAAATGACACAGTGGCCTCTGTACCTGGGTCTAGCACCTTCCTCTACATGCCTTTCTACGGTACTTAGGCGACTACTGAAAGATGCACTGTAATGTGATGGGGAATCCAGGCCAGTTATGAGATTTGGACAAGGCAGACCTGTTGGAGCTTCAGGCCTTCCCACAGCCCATGCACCCAACAGGGCTTCACATTGATTAGTATGAAACATAGTACATTTATTACCATCCTTTTATTTTTTTTAGTCATCCTTTACTTTCAACCTAGTTGTGCCTTTACTTTTAAAGTGGGTTTTCTATAAACAGCACATAATTCTTTTTTATCACCTGCCTTATATCTTTTTAACTTAATATTTAATGTGACTATTGATATGAATGAGTTTAAAAATACCATCTTGATATATCTTTTCTACTTGTCCCAACTTTCCTTCATTCCTTTTTTTCTTCTTCTTCCTTTTGGATGGGGTGTTTTTTCTAATTTCATTTTATCTTCCTAGCCACAATTCTTTATTCTGCCATTCTACTGGTTACTTTGAGGTTTATAGGAGAGATCCTTGATTTTACACAGTGTACCATCAAATGGCATTAACACTACTTCACAGATGGTGTAAGAACTTTACCATGGCATGCATGCACCCATTTTTTCCCTGCAAAACTTTGTACTATTATTTTCACACATTTCACTTCTGTGTATGCAATAAACTCCATGATATACTTTCATTAGTGTTGTCTTAAACAATTGTTTCTTTTTTTTAAGATTTATTTATTTTGAGAGAGAGAGAGAGAGAGCAAGTGCAAGCCTGGGCGCGTGGGAGACAGAGTAGAGGGAGGGGCAGAGGGAGAGAATCTTCAGCAGACTTCTGGCTGAGCATGGAGGCTGACATGGGGCTCAATCCCACCACCTGTGAGAGCATCACCTGAGCTGAAACCAAGAATCAGACACTCAACCAACTGAGCCACCCAGACACCCTAAGAGTTATTTCTAACAAGATTTAAATGATACAAAAATTCTTTATATTTACTCACATAGTTACCATTCCAGGGATCTTAATTTCTTTGTGGAGATGCAGATTTCCCTTTGGTAATATTTTTCCATTCTTATCGTGTGGGTCTGCTGGCGATGAATTCTTTCAGCTTTTCTATGTCTGAAAGTTTTTGTTTCACCTTTGTTTTTAAAAGATATTTTTGCCAGGTGAAAAATTCTAGGTAATGGTTTCATTATTTCAGTATTTTAAAAATGTTGTTACAGTGTCTTTTAGCCTGCATTGTTTCCAAAGAAATCTGCTGTCCACATTACCTTTGTTCCTCTCTTTTGTATGTGTTTTTTTCCTTTAGTACTTTTTCTTTTTTATCGCGGGTTTTAAGCAGTTGTATTGTAATGTGCTTTAGTGTAATATTCCTCATGAGTCTTGTGCTTGTTGAGGTTCTTGTATATAGAGGGGTCTACATTTCTCATCAAATTTAAAAATTATTCAACTATTATTACCTGAAATATTTTTATGCCCCTACCCCAACTTCAGGCACTTCAATTAGGCATATATTAGGATACTTCAAGCTGTATTACAACTAATTAATGCTGCATTTATATTTTTTAGCCTTTTTTTCCCCCTCTGTATTTCCCACTGGATATTTTCTATTGCTGCTTTCAAGTTCACTAACCTTTCCTGCAGTGTCTAATCTGCTGCTAAGTCCTTTTTTTTTTTTTTACTCTCAGACATTGAAGTTTTTCATCTCTCAAAGTTCAATTTGTATCTTTCATGACTCTACTTAGCATGCTTAACTTTTCCTCTAGCTTTTTGAACATATGGAATAAAGTTATAATAAGTTTTTAAATGACATTTTACTAATTCTATCATCTGTGCCATTTCTGGGTTAGTTTTGATTGATTGATTTTTCTCATATTTTCCTGCTTTTTTATATGCCTTACAGTTTTTGCTTGGATGCCATTCATTGTGAATTTTAAATTACTGAGAACACTTTTTATTCCTATAAATATTCTTGATCCTTGTTCTGTGGCATAGTTGAGTTTCTTAGAAATAGTTTGATTTGTTGGGGTCTTGCTTTTAGACTTCTTAGACTTTTGTCTTGGGGAAATTTTAACTGAGGCAAGAAGGTTCTTAGTACTATCTCTTGTGAAATACAGAATTTTCTACTCTGGCTGGTGGGAATAAGCACTATTCCCAAACGTTCTTTGTAATCATTTTGGGTGATTCTTTCCCACATCTCTGGTTGTTTCCACACATATATGAACTAATCAGAATTCTACTAAATAATCACAAGAGACCCTATGCAGAAATCCAGAGCTGTCTGTCTGTGTATCTCTCTCCTCTCTGGTACTCTCTTTCCTATAAAGTTTAGCCACCTTGGGTTCCCTGAACATCCAGCTCTATCTCCTTGAGTCAGGAAAACTGCCAGGCTCTACTTGGGCTCCCTCTTCTTGGGTTATGCCTAGAAATTTCCTCAAGGCCATACTGAGGCACTCATGTAGACCTACCAACCTTGATTGTTTCCTACTCCATAGGGACCTCTGTCTTCATTGCCTGACATAAAATTTCTTGGGGATAATTATTTTAAATACTTTGACTATTCTTTTAAAAAACTTGTTTCAGACAGGAGAGTAAATCCAGTCTATTCTCTGAATTTGCATTGGTTCACACTCAGGTATTTTGCTGGTGCATTTTTATTATATTTGTAACAGAAGGCAAGAGGATGTCTGATGTTTTTAGGCAAAAATTGAGAACTTTATGCCACAAGTTTAAAATAAAGTTGCTTAATTCTAATTACCATTTCAAAATATTTTTATAGATTTAAGTGAAACTTTAGCTGAAATGGCTTTGAATAAAAACTAAAGACAACCTTACATTTTTAAGATATAATTTTTAACATAGTACTTTTTCTTGTTTTCTTATTTGTTAATTAGTCACATCTTGTTACCTGTTCAGCATTATGATAATAATACAAAATATTAGATCGACTCTACTCTTATTTTTTTAAATCTTGAATTCCTTAAAAATTTAAAGTGTATCTTTTTAAATAGACAATATCTTTTCTTTTTGATGAGTTCGATCTGAACTTTATTAGAAGGTACGCATACCTTGTTTTATTGCACATCACTTTATTTTACTTTACAGATAATGTATTTTTTACAAATTGGTGATTTGTGGCAACCCTGGGTTGAGTATGTCTATCTGTGCCATTTTTCCAAAAAGCATTTGCTCACTTCATGTCTCTGCGTCACATTTTGGTAATTCTCACAATGTTTCAAATCCTTTCATTATTATTATGTTTGTTATGGTGGTCTGTAACAGTGATCTTTCATGTTACTATTATAATTGCTTTAGGGCACCATGAACTGTGCCCATATAAGATGGCAAACTTAACTGATAAATGTGTGTGTTCTGACTGCTCCATTAACAAGCCATTCCCCCATCTCTCTCCCTCTCCTCAGGCCTCTCTATTCCCTGAGACACAACAATATTGAAATTAAGCCAGTTAATAATACTCCAGTGGGGGGCGCCTTCGTGGGGCTTAGTCGGTTGAGCTTCCAACTCTTGATTTCGGCTCAGGTTATGATCTCAGGATTCTGAGATCAAGCCTCACTTCGGGCTCCCTGCTTGTCTTGGAGTCTGCTTGTCCCTTTCCCTCCTCCACGACCCCTCCCTGCACATGTGCCCTCTGTAAAATAAATAAAAATCTTTAAAAAAAAAATGCTCCAATGATCTCTAATTGTTCAACTAAGAGTCACACATCTCTCATTTTAAATCAAAAGCTAGAAATGATTAAGCTTAGTCAAGAAGGTGTCAAAATCTGAGATAGGCTGAAAGCTAGGCCTCTTTCACCAAACAGTGAGCCAAATTGAGAATGTAAACAAAAATTACTTGAAGAAAATTAAAATTGTTACTCCAGTGAACACACAATGATAAGAAAGTGAAACAGCATTATTGCTGATATAGAAAACGTTTTAGTGGTCTCGGTAGATCAAACCAGCCATAACTTTGCCTTAAGCTAAAGCCAATCCAGAGCAAGGCCCTAACTCTCTTCAACTCTATGAAGGCTAAGGGAGGTGAAGATGATGCAGAAGAAAAGTTTGAAGCTGGCAGAGTTGGTTCATGAGGTTTAAGGAAAGAAACCATCTCCATAACATAAAAGTACAAGGTGAAGCTGCAAGCGCTGATGCAGAAGTTACAGCAAGTTATCCAGAAAATCTAGCTTGGATAATTAATAAATGTGGCTACACTAAACAATGGATGTTAAATGTAAATGAAACAACCTCATATTGAAAGAAGATGCCATCTATCACTTTTATAGCTAGAGAGAAGTCAATGCCTGGCATCCAAGCTTTAAAAGATGGGCTGACTTTATTGTTAGGAGCTAATGTAGCTGGTGACTTTAGGTTGAAGCTAGTGCTCAGTTACCACTCTGAAAATCTTAGGACCCTTAAAAATTACACTAAATCCATTCTGTCTGTGCTCCATAAATAGAACAACAAAACCTGGCTGACAACACATCTGTTTAAACATGGTTCACTAAATATTTTAAACCCACTGATGAGACATTCTGCTAAAAAATAAGATTCCTTTCAAAATATTACTGTTCAATGACAATTTACCTAGTCACCCAAGTGCTCTGATGGAAATTTACAATGGGATTAATGTTGCTTTCATGACCACTAACACAATGTCCATTCTGCAGCCCATGGATCAAGAAGTCCTTTTGATTTTTAGTCTTGTTATTTAAGAAATACATTTCCTAAGGCTGTAGCTGTCCCAGATAGTGATTTTCCTGAAGGATCTGGGAAAAATAAATTGAAAACCTTCTGGAAAGGATTCACCATTCTAGATGCCATGAAGAACACTCATGATTCATGGCAAGAGGTCAAAATATCAACATGAACAGGAGTTTGGAAGACGTTGATTCCAACCCTCATGCATGACTTTGAGGGGATCAAGACTTCAGTGGAGGAAGTAACTGCAGATGTGGTGGAAATAGCCAAGAACTAGAATGAGAAGTAGAGCCTGAAGATGGGACTGAATTGCTGCAATCTCATGATAAAATTTTAAAACATAGGAGTTCCTTCTTATGGATGAACAAAGAAAGTGGTTTCTTGAGATGGAATCTACTCCTGGTGAATATGCTGTGAAAATTGTTGCAATGACAACAAAAGTGTTAGAATCTTACATAAACTTAGTTGATAAAGCAGTGGCAGGGTTTGAGATGAACGACTCCAATTTTGAAAGAAGTTGTACCGCGGATCAAATGTTATCAAATAACATTGGATGTTACAGAGAAATTGCTTGTGAAAGGAAAAGTCACTCAATGTGGCAAACTTCAGTGTGTCTTTTTTGTTGATTTTACCCCAACATTCAGCAACCACCACTCTGATCAGTCAATAGCCATCAACACTGAGGCAAGACCCTCCACCAGCAAAAAGATTATGACTCACTGAAAAACTCAGATGATGGTTAGCAATTTTTAGCAATACAGTATCTTTTAAGTAAGGTATATACACTGGATTTTTTAGACATAATGCTATTGCACACTTAATAGACTAGGATATAGTGTAAATATAATTTTTATATGTACTGAGAAAACACAAATTCATTTGATTCACTTTATCATGGTGGTCTGGAACCAAACCCACAGTATCTCCAAGGTATGCCTATACTTAGGTCAATCTGATTCATGGTAAATGAAGTGAGATATGAAACAACAAAGTTGGAGAGAATACAGAACCAAGAGCAAAATAAATCACTGAAGTGTTGGGAAATGTGTCCGATGAGAAAAGGTCAAATGACTAAGTGTACGCACCTAAGAAAATTGAAAGGAAATTTAATAGCACGTTTCATGTATATATAGGAATATTTTATGGGTGGCAGTGAGCTGCTATTTTGTTTGTAAATTGAGGGCAGAACTTCAGTGGGCTCCTAGATGATCGCCCTGTCACATGCCTCATTTTCTTCATGCTATGATCTATCTAACACAGGGCTGGAAACACAGTATTACTCAACGGCCATTTCCATTCATTTTTCCCCTATTCAGGAACTTACAAGGACTCTTTCTAACTCACTACATCAAATCTAAACTTCTAAAAACTAGCATCCAACGCTTTCCATCAAGTAATGCTATGCTTTTCTACCTCATGACTCAATACTTCCCACACTAGCCCCTCCGTTTAAGCCAGACATTTCTGTGGCATTATTCTTGACCTCTCTTGTCTCAAGATTATTTCCCAATTTTTATCCATCTACCTGCCCTTCCCAATCCTTTCTGGTAATTATGCCTATAATCTCTAAATTAGACACAATCTTTTTTTTAAAAAACGTTTTCACATTAAACATCATCTAAACCTAAATCTACTTTAATATCATTTCAGCTTCTGTGATTTCATGTCTTCATACTTCACAGCTGTGAACAGATTTCTTCACTGCAACTGGTCCTGGAGGTCATTGCCTTGTACAAGGAACTCCAGGGGAGACTGCGTGCACTGTGACCTGTGTGGATGCCCTCCCTAGATTTGGGCCCATGTATACCATACACTGGAGCCATTATACATTTGGGCCTCCATCTTTCCTCTAATCCTTCCTCACTGATGATACTCATGCTATTCATTTGCCCCTGAGGCTGGTATGCAGAGCCGCCCCAACACTCCATAATGTGGACACTATCTGCCTCCTCCCCTTTTATTTCTCCCTCTCCTATCACCTTGGCTTCCTTGCTTCAGCCAAGCCTTCCCAAGCTTAGCATTATTGACATTTGGGGTTTAGGTAATTCTTTGATGTGAGGGATGTTCTGTCCGGATTTCAGGATGTTTAGTAGCATCCCTGACCTCTCCCCACGAGATGTTGTAGCACCCCTTTTTCAGAGCCAAAAATGTCTCCAGCCATTGCCAGCTATCTCTGTGAGGCAAAAATCACTCCTGATTGCTAGCCATACCAAATAAGTAATAATTCCCCAAACACTATGCACAGATGCACATGTCTGCGCCGCTGTCCGCATTAATCCATGTTCCTCTTACGTTCCTCCTGAATGTGAAAACTCGAAGAACTTTATTCACACTTAGAAGATAAGCCAACAACAAACAAAGCAGTCATCAAAAGAAAAAAAAATACACAACTACCACAATAACAAAATAGTTTAGTTGTCACCATCTTGAGGAAACATAACTAGGTTCCTAGGCAGAATTTATCTTTCTCTTCTCTTTGCTACTATACACTTAGAGAACAAGTATTTTCCTACCGCTGCATTCATTACTTTCCTCATAATTTACTTAACTGAAATCCATCTCACCTAATAGAAAACAAACACTGTAAAATAACGTGAACCCAAACCATCTCTGTGGCCCCATGTCAAGAACATATGTAAGCGTTATTGAAGAAAACACTGAATATTACTTTTTGCACTGTTTATCCTGATCAAGCCATTATACACATATTACTCCAAGCTTATTAAAAACCCTCACTATTTATAATTTTAATAACACTGTGGTTTAAAAATTAAGCTTTAAAAATCAGTACCTATAAAAAGAGTAATAGTTTAATAATTAAGTTTCAAATGTTAAATATTTTTTCTTAAAACCTTTATTGAAGGAAGGAATCTTTTTCTTAAGATAGAATTGCAAACCCAGTTTTTGTTCAAACAGATAGTTTTTGGTTGGATACTGACATAATTGAGAAAAAATATTATACTAACAATAATTAGATTGAATAATATTGAAATGAGTTTTGCTGAAGAGTTTTCTATGCTTCACTTTTTCACTTCACTTATATATATATATCAATGCCATTTTATTATGTTTTCTAAAATACAGGTCATTTTGCTAAATTTAATAAATTCTACTTGAGGCTAAAAGCATCTTCAAATATTCCAGATCCATTGTCAAACTGAAAATGTTACTTTTGTTACAATCTTTGCCAAAAATCAAAGGATTGTTTCCAGTTTCTTTGCTGTCATTTTCTATTTTCTTCTAAGTTTCTGGGGCAATATTTATTAGCTGTTGTCCTTACATAATTTTTTTTTAAGACTTATTTATTTACTTGAGAGAAAGAGAGAGATTGAGTGTTCGCGAGCAGGGGGAGGGGCAAAGGAAGTGAGAGAATCTTGAGCAGACTCCCCACTGAGCATGAAGCCCCATGCGGGGCTTGATCTCACAACCTTGAGATCATGACCTGAGCCAAAATCAAGAGTCAGACACTTAAATGACTGTGCCACCCAGGCGCGCCCCCTTACATAACTGTGTGCGTATGTGAATGTGTGTGTGTGTGTGTGTGTGTGTGTGTGTGGTAGTAGTAATAGTAGTTTCACATATAGACTACTACTTATTCTTTTTCATCATCCCACCGAAAAGAATGTGAAGCTCAGGAAGAAATGAATCTCCATTCTTTCTGTTCCTCCTCATGCCTTGGAATAGAAGTGCTGTGAGTAGCTGAGCTCCAGTCCTGGTCATCCTGCCCCCAGTTCATACCTGACAGTGCCGAGTCCCAAAGCACCCCAAGTGGGTGTGTAGAGAAATGCCTCCTCACAGAGTCTGACCAGCACATCCCTGAAGACGCTAAGGGAATACCAGACAACATTTGTCTTTTGGAGCCTCACGTCCCTCACTCTTGGTCCCTCTCCTTTGTAGGAGCTCTGTAAACTTTCAGAAAGCTGCAGACTTTCTGGTCTCTCCTTGGAATCTTTCTTTCATAAATATGATTTTGGCAGTTATTTGTGCTCAGCTTATTAAGCATATCCAGCACTTACTAGTGACTCCGGGAGGTTTTATGAATACAAAATGCCTTAGACTCTGCTCCAGTATATCACACCCCAAAGGCTGCTTGTTTGAGAATTTAGAACAATAAGAAATTTCTTGGACATCAAGAGTTATGGGCATTATTAAGTTCGTGTCCTAAATCGTTAAATTAAGTAGTTCAACTTCATAGAAAATGTTAGGCCAGGGTCAATGGCGTCTTTGACTACCAGGGCCTTTCCATACCAGAAATCAGTGATATCCCAAAGCCAGAGGCCTAAATCCAATCTCAGACCCCTATATCGATTATCTCTCTCCATTTTCCCTCTTTTCTCCTCCTCACCTCTTTTCCAATGTTGCAGAGGCTTACACTTTTTTTTAATTCATGCATTACACATATATTTACTGCTTACAGGATTCTAAGAACTAACAGAGATGAAAAAAACATGGTACCTGACCCCGAGGGCCTCTCAGTTTAGAGAGAAAACAGGTACACCAAAGCTCAACTGTGAACTGGTAAGTTCTATATTAAGAAGACAGAAGAAGGCTCAGGGAAGGCTTTAGAAATAAGATGACTTGCATACTGGCTCTGAAGGCTAATTAAGACATTTCCCGGCAGAAAAACGAAGAAGAGTCCCAAGAGAGAAAAGCAAAAGCCTGAGCAAAAGCCAACAACTTGAAATCGCCAGTCCATTTGAAAAAGTGATGAAAACATTTTGTGGATCATGCCTGGAGTTTACACTAACAAACTTTCCATGGCTGCCTATTGCCCCTCATTTTGAGAGACCTGCAGTGAGTAGGATTGCCAGCTTCTTCCTCCGGGGTGATGTCATCTAAGTGATTCTCTGGTTCCTACACTATGTACCAAATCCACACGGATAAAAGGTGACACTTTTTCTGTGAGCATACATTGTTCTTTGTGACTTACGAATCTGTGTGCGTTTATTCTGTCTCTAACATTCAACATTTTAAATACGATTCTACATAGAATTAGAAGTCTGACATCAAATATACCTGATCTGTTCTCTCTCTAAACCGAGAGGCCCTCAGGGTCAGGTACCATGCCTTTTTCATAGGCCGAGGAAAGAACAGCCTGCTGTATGCTTGTCCAGGATCCACCACCTGCCTCATCAAAGCATTGACATCTCCCCTTGTAAGTTTTCCAGAAGCAAACCCAGCTCTGCCTGTTTTCTGGAATTAGAAAAGAGGGAGAAACTAAGTTCTTTCAAAAATAAATCTACAGAAAAGGATTTCTATGATGCTTGTGCTTTACTGAGGGAACTTGGAGCTTGCGAACCACAAACATTATGAGCAGTTTTATATTTTTTAGGAGTCTAAATTAGAGTATGGCCAAAAACAATCGAGGATTAACTCCCATGTCTCCTATTATAAATCTCAGAATTACGCGTCGTGAAGCTAGGGAAAATATAAATAGAATGAATACAGTGTGACTGGCAGAGATTAGCATGAAACTCAAAGTTAAAAATGTATAGCCTCCAGTTGCGTTTTCCACAGCAATATCCAGATGGGAAAGAGAAAAGCACACTTTACCATGGAGAATCCAAGCTGTTACCACCTGAATCCACAGACCACTCAGCAAAATGAATAATAGAATGATTAGACTTTGTGTGTATCCAGATAGCATCACTTATAAGGGATTCTTCCCAAGATCCTTTAACCTGATTTTAACCAAGCTGCTAAATCTAACTTCTCTTTTCTCAGTAAGTAATAAAGGGAATAGAGTCACATGATACTATGAGGCAGAGGAAGCCATTAAACATGCAGTTAGGAGGACCAGCTTTCAACAAGTCAATATTAAAAAAAGATGGGTGGGAGTAGGGAAGGGGGGTGCAGGGACTAAAGAGATCAAAGAAACATACAAACTAAAAACAGTCTCTTACCTTAATTGGATCTTTGGTTTAAACAAATGAACTTTAAAAGATATTTTTTGTTTAACTGGTAAAATTTTAAAATGCAATGATATTAAGGAACTCTGGTTAATTTGTTGGCTGCAATAATGATACCACCTGGTATTATAATGGCAAGAAAAAAAATCTCATTTTGGAGTTAATACAAAAATACTTAGGTTTGAGATATCATATCCGCAATTTACTTGAAACTCATTTGGCAGGGAAAAAATGAAGAAAGTCAACGTGGCAAAACACCCGCATTTGTTGAATCTATGTAATGAGTGTATGAGATGCATTTTGCAATCTATATTTTCCCACATATTTGGAAGTTTTCATAAAAACTAAATTTTCTAGTTGATGCAATTATAAATGTGATATTAACTTGTGATGTTACCTTGTGTTGTTAAACAGTTTCTTTGCTTTTTTTTTTAACCTAAATGAACAAATGGCATCAATAGGATGCGTTTCATATAAGTGTTTCTAAAATAGCTAAAAAAAAGAATTTCATCATTGCTTATTGTGATTCAGATAAATGACGTGATAATGAGTTTGACATGACCTCGTTTGTTCACTCATTTCCTCATTTGTTCTCCTCACTCAAATGAGTTATAGTGATGTCCCAGAAAAACCATTCTCCAGCACTCACTGGATTTTTCATTTTGACGCCCCACAGACCTATTGGCTTAAGTTATCAAAATCATTGAGGTTCAATTTTGTTATCTGTATAGTAAGAACATTAATAAACTCCTCATAATTATGTGAGGGATAAATAAGATAATAAGTATTAAGTGCTAGAATTCAATGTCAACTAAGGGGTTGGTGGAATCATAGCAGTATCACTGACATCAGTGATATCGAGGGTTTCTTACTACATTCCAAAAGATTCTTTCTGCTTCAGAGCCTTCTCTAATGTCTATTCAAACAGCTCCCCATTAAAGAATCACAGCAAACTTTATAGCATATGCTAGATTACTTATTTCGTAGAAAGCAGACTTAAAATCCTAATTTCTTCTTATAATTTAAGATTATAGAATTTAGGTGTGTGGGCACATTTCAATGAAAGGTCTTTTTTCTATGTAATAGAAGCCTTAAGATTATTTATGTTACTGAGGATGTAAAATAAAAATTATAAAGTGCTCAGGAGTTTGTAGGGTTAACTTGCAAAAATTCCATTACATTTTAAAAGGGTACCCGGGACGCCTGGGTGGCTCAGTCGGTTAAGCGTCTGCCTCCGGCTCAGGTCATGATCCCAGGGTCCTGGGATCGAGTCCCGCATCGGGCTCCCTGCTCCGCGGGGAGCCTGCTTCTCCCTCTGCCTCTGCCTCTCTCTCTCTCTATCTCTCATGAATAAATAAATAAAATCTTTAAAAAAATAAAAAATAAAATAAATAAATAAATAAAAGGGTACCCGATGAGTTCCCCCAACAAGCTTGAGTTAGATATTAGATAATCAGTACAATGCAGTGCAATTATTTCTTATGTATATTCTTTTTAAAAACAAGGCCCAAGGAATCTCTATACTTTCTAAGTAAAATGCCATGCTGTTTTTAGAAAATCTCAGTTTCTAGAAACATTTGATTTCAGAAACAGACTACCCAATTAAATAGATTCTGTGCAGGGAGATCAGGTGGCAACCTTTCTTAATTGATTTTTAACAATTCTGTAACTCTATCCGTACCATTTGTGCAGCTGTAATTAAAGGCCCAGTGTTTCAATGTCTACTCTTCATTTCCTGACCTGTTCATAAATATCTGCTGTAGGCTGAGGCCCACAGTGCAAGGTTTTATTAATAATGGATTTGAGATATAACTGTCATAGAATTTATGTCCCCCCAACAGAGTTGGCAGTGTTCCACTTCACGGGAGAGCTGGTTTCTGTAAGCTCACATCCCCACGAATGACAACAGCTGCAGTGGAATGAGTGGGAGCCAATCAAATGGAATCCACTTACTTGGCTGGTTCGATTCATTTGTACAATAGGTGAGGACACAACAAAATAATCAGTCTTGCTATTCTCAGGTTATTAAGACAAGCTTAGGGAAATTCAGACAGAGCAAAATTTCCAAAAATAGTAAAAATAAAAAAAATTTTTGATATGGATTTGGAATAAGATAGGACTATTCTACCAAAATATTTCTATTTTGTCACTTAATGAAAAAGTGAATTATTGCTATTGTATAGTCTAATCAGAATGCAGAGCATGACTTAAACTATGACCTATTCCTATCAATGAAATATCTGGACTAATAAAATAATATTTCAGCTAGACATGTACCGTAGGTAATCAATAAAGACTCTATTACTTGAACGTTTGATTATCTTTTCCTAAGAAATAGGAGACATCCAAATTAACAGTAAAACTCTTATTAACTATAATTTAGGCTGAGAAAATTCAGAAGGCAATTCAGAATTTAAAAATGCTTACAATGTTTACTAAAAGTACCCAGACTTAGCCAAACTGTGATGCTCGAGGAAATGGTCCCCAGTGCTTCCCTAACTTCTAACACCAACTGCAAATTCAGAGGGGTTCCCAAAACCACATTCCAAACTCACAAAACTTCCTGAAAGCTGTTATGCTTGTAGTTACTGCTTATTATAGGGAAAGAATACAAAGTAAAATAAGCCCAAACAAGAGCTGCATGGGGCAGAGTCTAGGACTCCAAACATGAAGCTTCCATTGTCCACTCCTGGCACTGATGGATAAAATTTGCACAGAGTATTGCCAAAACAAGAAAAGTCATCCAAGTTTCTGTGCCCAGAGTTTCTATTGAGGCTTCATTATGCAGGCATGATTGATTGAGTGACTGACTGCTGACATGGTTGATCTCTGTCTTTAGGTCAACTTACACCACTTGACTCAAAACTCCCATGCTACATCACACTGTTGGTCTTTCTGGTGGGGTCAGCCCCCACCCTAAAGCTACTGAGTGTGTTTGACCACACCCTAAGATCCAGTGTTGTCAGCCCTGTCCCCTAAGCAAAGGCACTCCTATCAGGTATGAAATAGATTACCTTCCAGAAGGCTATGGCAAAGACCAGAGCTTACTTTGGGCAAGGCCAAATGTTTTACTACACAGTGAATATTAATGATCATTTTACATCTAAGTGTTCATTAAAGAAAATATGTAATAGACAAGTGTATTGTGGTATCTCCAGTTTTATCTTCTGTGATTTTTTTTAACTAAAACGGCATAATCATCCACTATTAAATATTCTATTCCCCAGCAGTCAATGACTATTTTGTTCATGTAGTTTGATGCATAATCTTTCCACACTTGGGATTCACGAATCTTAATCTCAAGGCATTTTATTTCAGTCAACAAATTCTGTTTATAGATCCATGTCTTCTCTGAGCTGTTTTCTAATTCACTAAGAAAGCTTTTCATCATACCATAAACCATTCCCCTCCAGCTCCCCAAACACAAATTGTAACAATTCAAATTCTTGGTTCTCCCTCTGTCCAATCGAGTGACTTCTCAGTTAATTTATTCAGTTCAGTCTCATTTCAATTTAAAATTATCCCTAGGAAGATAATTTAATCTGATGGAAAATGAGTTAATGCCCATCAAATAGAACTGAGTTAAGTATTTTAGGAATGCTGGTTACTGAATCTGATCAGTTTCAACACATGATTACTAACTCTCCCATTTTTAAGGAGCATGTCTAAAAAGGATTAACATTTTCAAAACTAATAAGATTATCTGGTGCCGCTCTGAAAAGAAATACAATACAAGGCATCGTGATTTTATAAATGTGGCATAAACAAAACTGCATATTATTACTCTTCCATGAAAAGTTCCATTTAGAATAAATTTACCCAGATGGGGAATACTCAGTAGAGGACCAGGCAACAGGAAGAAAGAAGCTGCCAATCAAGCCAACGATCATAGGAAGAAAACGATTTGGATCAACAACTGATTGCAAGGTTGGGACCAGAGCCTAGTTTTGCCATGAAAGGGGCTGAGAAACACCTGGTGTCTGCGGAAGACTGCAAGGATGCTGCTTCTATGACAAAACTTAGTACTTGTCTATAGGAGTATTTTTCTCTCAAGTGCATCTCCTAGGTGGATATCAATTCATATTAAACTTCTCTATAGGATCACCTAAAATGCTTTGGTATTCACCACGGAGGGGCCAACACATGAAGGAAGGAGCACTTTCAGAAATTGTCAGGACAAATGGCTTCTTTGGGAACTCTCTCATAATGGAAAACAGCTATGACCCAAGTAGCCAAACTAAAGAGTCCCACTATAAGGGGTAAGATGACAAACGTTGAACATTTATTATATGCTGTGTGCTATTATAGATTATTTAATTTAATCCTCCTGACTATCCTATAAATTGGAGATTATTTTATTGATTTTTACTTTCAGATGAAGAAATGAGGTGTGCAAGGGTTGAAGAACCTGACCCAGATTAAGCTGCTCAAGTGGCAGGTAAAGGATTCAACCCCACTTTATAATACTCCAAAGACTGTGCTCTTTCCCACACCCTTGTCTCAGCTGTTGCAAAACCATACCAAGATGGCCCAACTGCTCTGGATCTAGTATTGTGAACAGCCTTATTGATGGAACTAATTATTCCAATATTTTTTCCTTGAGGCTAAGGTAGAGATGCTCATAGCTTTCAGGGAATGAAATGGTCAGCCTCTCATTCTAGGATGAGATGGGTCAAACCTCTCATTTGCCACTTACTAGCTACACGACCTTGAACACATCACTCAACGTTCGGAACAGTTTTCCTCTTAAGTGAACCAGGCATAATGTGACCAACTTCACAGATTTACTATACAGATTACATAAGAAAACATAAACAAAGCACTTAGCACAGTACCTGACACTAAGGTGTGGGACAGCAGAGCAGCCTTTCAGGGTGACAAATATAAAGGAGGATCCTCTTACTAAAACTGATCAGAAAGTTGATCAGTTGCTAGGAACTCAATGTTTTCTATAAAAGTCCTTAAATAACAGGCAAACAAAATAGACACAGTTCTGCCAAACTAAGCATGGAGATAAGCCATGCTTAGTTTCATCTATCTGTTCAATTTTTTTTTAAGTTTTTTATTTATTTTTTGAGAGAGAGCATGCGTGCACACGTGAGAGAGAGAGAGCAGAGCAAAGGAGAGAGAACAAAAGTGGGGAGGAGGGGCAGAGGAAGATAGAGAAGCAGGCTCCCCACTGAGCAGGGAGCCCAATGCCGGGCTCAATTCCAGGACCCTGGGATCATGACCTGAGCTGAAGGCAGATGCTTAACTGACTGAGCCACCCAGATGCCCCAACTTTTTTTTTTTTAAGGCTAACAAGAATGTTGAGAGTTACAATTGCAGCAACTTTAAAATCACCCATCCATCAGACCTTGAAGATGGAAGACACAGTTAACTGTACACTTGAACTGAAACGGTGCAAGATCTAGTTACATTCAGCTGAAATACTGAACTCAAGATATGTAAGGTCTGGTTCTAACACCTTTAGCTCTACGTAAGCAAGTTATATTACTGACTGCTTAACACTATTTGGTTGCTATAATAAAAATAGCTAATATGTATTGAAGGCTTACCATGCTGCCAGCTGGTTTCTAAGAATTTTCTATGTGTCAATTCAAGGAGTTCTCACAAGTTTCTTAAAAGCTGGCTTCTATTATTATTATTTCAGTTTTATAGATGAGGAAAGAGGCACATAGAGTGTACCCGACTTGCCCAAGGATCTACAACATCAGAACCAAGGAAGTTTGAAACCTTGCTCTTACTGCTACATTATATTGACTAAGTTAGGAGTGGCTGAAAAATGTAAAACAAGAGACACTTAAGTCTATTAACCTACTTAATAGTATTGGTAACAAATACCCATTTCAAGCTTAAAAAGTAAATATAAACTTCTTATTTAGAGAAAATGACTTTCAATGCCCTTCCAAAGAAACATGAGATTAATAGTAAAGATCTCTCTGACAAGGAGTTCCCATGTGTCTCAGTCTGGCCTTGCACATTTAAGAAACTGAAAATTGCTAATACAAGCAAGCAAAACTCAAAATCTACATTTGCCTTTGTTTTTAATCCTATTTATCACATGGTCCTTTTTATTATCTGCAAACTTTATTATGAAAAATTTTATATATTCAGAAAAGCATATGGAAAAGTATATTGAAATGATAGTACTAAGTATGGGTATATCCATGCACTCTGCATCTAGATTCCTCAAAGGTAGCTTTTGGCCATTTTTACTATATTTCTATTTCTCGACACATACACACGGCGTGGATAGGTATTTTGTTTTTTGTTTGATTTGCTCTATCATTTGAAACTAAGTTCACTTCAAAATACTTGCTCATGAATCCCTTAAGAATAAAAAAAATAACTTCGTACATTATTGGAAATATTGTTAATTTGATTTTCTGTATCTCAGTTTTATAAGTGAGTCTAAATCAAGAGATACCCCAGTCGTATAAATCTTAACTGATTCAGAAAGTTAGAATATGAATAGAATGGCCCTTGCATGCAATTGCTAGTGAAAGTGTCTGTGAGTCTTTAGTAAGTCCTCCTGTCACAGTCAAGTACTATCATTATCCTCAAATAAAAAAAGATGTACAAATCACAGGTTTGGTGTATGCTCAATTCAGTACAGCTCAAAGCTCTTATGTGATTTGCCATCATTTTTACAATTATGTCTGGTATCCAGATGGTGCTCGTCCTCAGCACTTCAGCTTTTGCGTATGGGGAAGAACACTCAACTACACCCTCAACTTTGATATTCAACATATTAGTCTTAAAACTCCACTAACCAACAATGTTCCTTAAACATTAAACAATATCCCTCAATACGTATTCACTAAAGAAAAATACAAATTTGTGAATTGGACAAATTGTCTCCAATATTTAAAAATTGATTACAAACTTCACAAAACACCATAGGTATCTGATTTAAAATAATTCCAATAGAATTTTTTTGAATACTGAAACCACTGTAAGATTTAGACCAAACATAGCACAGAAATCTAGAATGGTGTTTCCGAATGCAGCCTACTAAGCCATATTGCCCGTGTCCAAATTCTGACTCTTTCCACTTTGGGGAAACTGTGTCTCATTTTCTACATCTATAAAAAGGAGATTATAATAACATTTACCTTATATTCTATTGTGAGCATCCAATGATGGAGAATATATTAGCAGAGTTTGATAACACCAGACATATGGAAGTGCTTGAAAATGTTGGCTCTACCCATAAGACCACAATGATTAGAAAAGTAATTCTCTAACTTTCTGGTCTCTGAGTCCCTTGGTTGAGAATTTCACAGAACTTTTGTTTTACATCGGTTAATATTTGTCAGTATTTACCACGTAAGAATGTTTTTACCATGTAAGAAGTTAAGGTTGAAGAAAATAAAACATTAACTCATTTAAAAATGACAATAATTACATTTTACGTTAGTAATTATATTATATGTTAAAGTAAATAATATATTTTAGAAGGAAATGGGCTCTATTTTCTCCCCCTGAAATAATGAGAAGAGTGGTGTTATCTTACATTTTTGCACATCTCTTTAGTGCCTGGCTTCATAGAAGAAAAAGAAATTCTCATGTTTGCTTCTGAATTCAATGTGTTGCAACACGTTCTTTTGTTTGAAGTATGTGAAAATCCAGACTCCCATAGATATATAGTTGGAAGTAAGAGGAGTATTTTAATAGACTTTCCAGAAAACTTTGGATATTCTTCTTGATACTACACCAAAACTCAGTAAGTGGTAGTCTATTAAAGCTTCATTGCAATGTGCAATCTGAAACCAAGTCAGTGAACACTGCTTAACTCTGTTACCTCTTACTGTTACATTAAATGCTCTCTTTTTGCATTGTTCTTTTATTCTTACATGTTTTTCTACTATTGATTACTTGAAAAATATTAGTTCACTGTGTTGTGTATTTTTTCAAATATTAATATATTTTATTAAACAAAGTAATAATACATTTGTTGATATCACCATCATTTTTATCAGAAAAGTTTGTAAGGATTGGGAAGCTCTCAAGCTCACAGTAGCTGTCACAAGTTTTCCAAAATTTGAATCTTCTCTTAAAAGCTTGAATTGTATCATTGGCAACAAATACCAGTTGATTTCCTTTGAAATGACAAGATCACTTCTTTCATTTTTAAGTAAGTATTTGCTAATGCCCAAGCATTTAAAAAACCGTAGTTTGTCTGTCAGTTAATCTTTCAAGTAAAAATTGTGTTTCATGAAGAGAAGGGGACTGTACAACTCTCAACTCAAGTGGACAAATGCTTTTCTTAAGAAAACCATCCTATTTCAGTATGCCGCAGAAATGCTATTTGTGTACTTCTTGTTTGGTCCCACAAAATATTAAGCAGACAGTGCTCTCTTGCTTCTGGACAAGCTGGACCAATGGGGAAAGATTTATCTTCCCCCATGTAACAACAGCACCACCACCAACAAAAAACACAACAGACAAAATATAGGGATCAAAATTTTCAAAACCACTGGACATCAGCCAATAAAGACCATTCATCCCCGAAAGACGGTAAACAAATGAAGCCAGCCCTACAAACGGCCTACTTCATTCTTTCAAGAATGTCCAGGTCATGAACACAGAAAGGAAATGAGGCAGGGCTGACGGACTCACTGAACTGAGGCATCTGAGATCCCAAGTAGCTAAGTGTTCACAAGAAAGAAGCATGAACTGCACAAAGAAACAGCCCTAGAAATATTCAGAGGGTTTCCCTCAAATGTTCAGTAGGGTGTTGATTAGCAATTTATTTTTTTGTTTGTTTATGTATTCATCCACTCATATTGTTATTATATTATTATTATTCCTAGTCTTACACCTTCTTGAGGGTTAGTATTTTGCCTAAAAATTTTTGTGGAAGCTTCCTAGAACATCAATAGTATCACCTTTTAAAAAGAGAAAGAACCCTACCTCAGATTTAAACGTCCTTGCTGGTTCTGGCTTAAGGGCCAAGTGATTCGTCACAAAGCTCAGATAACTTGATTTGCTGCATCATGGGACAAGTCCAATCTTTCTACATCATTTCCAGAAAAGATGTGTTATTTACTTTTGTAGTGGCCAGTACCACCTAAGTCATCATCCTTATACAATTACCTATACAAGTCTTTTATTATGATTAAAAATTTCTGTTGGCTCTATCTATAACTTATAATCATCAGAAGGTCTAGCCATTTTATCTTCTAGCAAATGAAGGTTCAAATCTAACCCAGTAGTTCTTCCCTTTGGAACATTTGGCTAAATTCTCCCAAAGGGTGATATTAATCAGTTAATTTGTAGGACCACCGGAGTTGATCAACTAGTGGAAAATATTTCTACCTCATTCTCATATGCTGGAATTATTTGGTAATTAAGCATCTGCTAATGTCTTGTCTTGCAGAGTTCTCAGAAGAATTATTACCTTTACAGAAAATATTTGGCTTACTCAAAATTAGACCTCTTCACTCTGTCATATAGATTATGATTACACACAGATACATACATATATAACCTCCATATGCAGGAAAGAAACAAGCACAACATATTTATAGTTGCTTCCTTTTTTAGGCATGTGTTGCCATCTTACTTATCAGTAATAACCCTCTATATACACTTATACTTAAACACTGAAACAAAGATATATGTGTATGTAGAAAACACATACACATGCACTCTGTTTTACTTATTAAAATCAGTAATGAGAAGACCAGTCATGTACTTTCAAAGTTATCACAACTACCTCATTGCACATTTATTTGCACTTTTTCTTTGAGTTTCATTTTGAAATCATGGCCATTTCTAAACTCAAATTATTTCTATTACTTACAATTTTGAGCTTACATTTTCATCTCTTAGCTGGCGACAGCGTCCTTCAGGTGGATTATTGATCCATTTAGTAATAGTCCTGCTATTTATAAAAAGCCTTCTTGCTTTTTGGTAACAGTAAAAAGTTTTATGCCCATTCTGAATTATCTCTGCCCTAAGATAGAATCACATCTTCTCTAAGAAGTTCTGGTTCCCTTTTTTGTAGCTGGAATTAAAACTCAAATTCTTGGCATAAGGGGGCACATGTGAGTACTAGAGGTCTGCTTCTGTCATCACCTCCCATTTTAAAGGAATATAAAAATCAGTTGTTTAAAACAAATGAGTACTATAGTTCTGTTCAGTAGTTAGAGTACAGCAAGAATCCAAGTCTATCTTCTACATGGGCATTTTTTCTTTCTTAATTTTTTTTTTCTTAACTGTTTATCTTCTGTCAACTTGGTTTCCATTTCCTGCTTCAAGACCCTATGGAAGAATAGTGGAGAAACACGCAATGGTTGTTCTTACCCATTCGGTGGCCTGAGCACTGGGTGCTGCAGACCAGTCCTTCAGGGCAGGCTGGGTGTGCCCATCTTCAGAGACAACGACTGAATAAGCACAGGGGACACCCGCCCCACTTCACACCAGTCTGTGACCTCAGGTTGAGTAGAAGCAAATTTGGGAGCAGGAACAGTCTATTCACCCTGAAATTCTTTCTTGGTCACAGCCTTTTCAGAGCAGCCTGCTCTTCTTTTTCAATCTCTTTGGGATCTCTGTAGAAGGAGAGATCCCCCATGACCACTCACTGGCCTTTACTTGGTGCCACGCCAAGGGACAACCTCCTGAGCCAGCATCCACCACATCAGATCCTCTGAGTGAGCTCTTGTAGCACTAGAAAGCAGTGTCTACACAGAGCAGAAGGGTCCGTGTTACACAGAGCTAGCTGTGGCAAGCAGGTTAACAGAAGCAGGCTCTGTGAGAAGCTGGTGGTCAGCCCTGGGATCAGGAACAACCACAAGTCGAGGGTCCCCAAGGGCTGCCTGGACCTGGTTAGTGAAAGTTCCAGGAGCGAAGTGGCCTACAGCGGGAGTGACTCCAGCAGCAAGAGCAAACTCCAGCACAGCTTGCTGGCCAATGGAGATGGGGGGCAAGGCATAGATATTGGCCAGGTTTGCAAAAGGAATGAGGGCACGAGCTACCAGCAGAAGCTCCTCCCAGATTCTCTTCAGATTTAGCACGTACATGTCATCGTTTTTCCCTATGTAGATGTACTGTTTCATTTGAAAGTCGAGGTTGTTTGCCAGCCAAGTGAATTCCTGCTGCAAAGAATTTGAGGACATCCTCCACCAGTTGCAGGACATCAAGGACTCTGGACGTTGTGAAAGTTTCCCTTTTAGTGATGACAGGAACCCAGAGCAGCGTCATACGGGCCCCTCTCTGGGCAGCGCCTTATATAAAACGCTGCTGCTGAACTCTGTGGAGAGCTGGTGCCTTCTATAGATATCAAAATGTTATCATATAGTGTTCTAATACATATTGCAAGTATTACATTGTCCCCTTTATTAAAAACTTGTTATTTGTATTTATTTCCCAAAGGCTATATTTCTAGTAACCAAAGTATCAGGAGTTAGGAGACTGAATGAGGAACAATAAATTATTTGGTAAACAGAGCATCTGACATCAATACCACATCAAATTTCAACTTTAACATTTAAATCTACTTAAGGTATAACTTACATACAATAAAATGCATACATTTTAAATGTACAGTTCAATAAGTTTTGACAAATATGAAAGCCCATAATACTACAACTATAGTCACGAGAATCTATCTACCATTATAAAGTAAATGTCACTAAGGAGTTTATAATTTTCTTTAAGAACTTCCTATTATTTTAACTCCACTGTCATGTATCTTCTCAATTCTACAGTCTTAAGATTAGAATTACTTGTCCATCAATTAAAAAAATAGCTCATTTTCCTTACGTAGAAATATTGGGATTCTGAAATATCAAGTAGTGCGTTTGGTTTATTGTCTGAATATAGTTTTCATCTTTAGCTAAATGATCAGGTATAATAGCTGTAATAGTCACAACTCAAAAATAATTCATAATATAGCCTATATTCCTCCATCATTTTTATATCATTACGATTACATTTGGTTAAAATAATAGCATTTATAATGAGATTTTTATACACATTTTTTCTTAGAAATATTTTTTCACATAGAACTACCACTTACTCTCAAGGTATCTTTAATTTATAGAGTTCAAATTATTTCTGATTATAGCCTCCCATTTGAACCTATACTTCAGAGTGGCTAGAATTGACTGCTTTGTATTCAAAACTACATAGATGCTAAAAACCAGCCCCATTCTGAAGGAGAGCTCTTTCTCTGTAATTTTTAAAAATTGTATTATTTACCTGAAAAGCTTCTGATATCATTTTCTTAATAGTGCTTCTGAGGAAAAAAAAAATCAGTGATTTTGGCTTACGTGTCGAAATGTGTAATAGTACATAAAACAACTAGGAACTTGGATCCAGCCCTGTTCTCGTCACTAAAACCGTAAGGGAATCACTTCAAATCTCTGGCTCTCAATTTTCCACCCTAGTGATGTTTCACAAATACAGAATCAATCATCCTTAAACTTTTTTTCTTTTTGGTTTTGTTTTACGAATAGCACAATTTGAGGACCTTGACCTTCTCACACTAGGTCAATAGAATTAAGGCTTTCCATTAACCTAAAGGTGAAACAAACATTCAAATAGGATGACAATGGATTTTTTCCCATTATATTACTAGCAGAAATAAGGAAATTGAAACTGATGAGGGGCTATAAGCAGAAACATGTTCACCTTTAGCCCATAAGGCTGACCTATAGCCTGCATTATTCTGATAAGGATCAACTGTGTGCTGGTTGCTACATTCTTAAAGGGTCTCAGGACTGCCTGTATATCTCACCAATAGTTAATATCAAAGTGAACAAGAAGCACCAGAGAAATCTTGCAGAAGTAGTTTTACGAGGAGAAATTCAAAGAAAGCATTTATGATCTAATACTCCCTTGCACGTCCCCTCCCCCTTGAGCACTAAGCATCTACCCACCAGCTTCCTACAGCAAATGTGCAGCTCTTCCGGCCTGCTGGTCCTGTCCCCGTGCTACTTAAAGAAACTTACTAAGTTGCACCATACAACATCTCAAGAAATCTTAATTCTTTCTTGGCCGTTGTACTCAATGACCCCACAACCAGTCTTTTTCAAACCCTCGGATTCTAAATTCCGTATCTCTTATTGGTTCTAAAATTTCTTGAGTGCTGAGTTCCTACCTTCTTCATCTTAATATTGTAATACCATAGCAACAGGCCAGGCACATGTAATCACCTAACTTTTTAATAATTGAACAGAAATACCTCAATTAATCTCCACTACCACCTTAAAAGACAAGCTGTTTCCAATCCATTTTATTGATTAGGAGAAAAAGGATCAGAAAGTTTAAGTAATTTCCTCAGAATCCATGGATTATAAATGAAAGAGGTAAGATGGCATCCTCAAATCTTCTAAAGTTAGAAAAGGTGGATAATTATGGAGTATAAATTCACATCAGGTTAAAAAATAATCGGACATTAGCACTAAACCATTTGAATTGGCCCAGCCTCACTGTACTAATAATACTGATATATTTTCAAACTGACAATCCAGCCTTAATTCCTCAGAGTTTATGGTTGTACACTTAAAAAGTTGTTAAGAGGGTAATCTCATGGTAAGTGTTCTTATTATGATATATGTATAGATTTTTAAAGGAAAAGAAATGGTTTGACCTGTTATAGAGAAGTTCTGCTTATTCGTTCTGGCTATCAGATCTATTCCTAAGAAAATATGTTAAGAGCAGTCTATCATAAGGAAAGTACAAATATCCAATAAATGTGGAAAAGAAAAACTTAGGTCCCTATTATTCAAAGAGTTAGAGGCACCTTTCAAACAAGATACTATTTTTCTAAATCTCTAATTCCAGGTTTGGGTAAAGGCTCAAATTAGAAACCTTTCAAATTTGTTTTGGCAAAATGTGACAAAATGTGACAAAAGCTTTAAAAATGGGCCTACAGTTCAAACAAATAATTTAATTTCTTAAAATTCACTTTCAGACATGAACAGAAATTCATTTATAATGTGAAAATCTGCATATAACCAAAATATTTAATAATCACTGAGTGCTTAAATAAATATTGAAGCATTACAACCATAGAGTACAATGCAGACATTTCAAAATACATTGTATGAGACCAATTAAAGCTATAAAGAGAAACTTCCATAATAGCCAAATCTTTAGTGACAGAAAATAGGTTTGTATTTTCCAGAATTTTAACTTGGTTATTTTTTTAAGTAGGCTCCACCACCAACGTGGGGCCCGAACCCACAACCCCAAGATCAAGAGTCACATGCACCACCGACTGAGCCAGCCAGACACCCCTCACTTGACTATTTTTATAATGGGGGAAATTTCTATTAAAATAACTTTAAAGATAATCTAGTAAGTGCTATGGCTATAAGTTTACCTGCATGAGAACGGTAAATGAACTGGACAAGGTCTTTGCATTTGTTTTACTTATCTTTCTACAATTCTATAATGAATCAACTGATACATATTATTTTTTAGACAAATCAGAGCTTGCAGTTGCTGCTAGAACTTCAGAAGGAAATTATATTTACATATAAAGTAATATATAACCGACTTTGACGTTCTATGTCCAACACACTTCTTCAGAGAAAACGTGTTATGCATCATGCAATTTGACAAGCCTTTTTAAAAATATAATTTTAATTCCTATGATAGATCACTTGGCGCTCTGGTTAATTTCATCAGCATCAACACTTTAATTATATAACCTGAGTTCCCCAATGCCCTTTGGCAACACAAGCCTCAGCCTAATTCCTTTCTAGTAAGCAAATCTGATTTGGTCTCTAAGAAATGCTCCAGAAGTACCTATAGTATCCCCCCCCCACCCCCAGCTGCATTAAAGCACACTCGAAGCATGCCTGTGCAGCACTGAGCCCAAAGGTCAGCGGGCACACGAGAGATGATAAAATCATAAATCAGTGATGAAATAGCAGCTTAACTAACTTTTTTCAACAGCTGAAATATATGGTTTACAAATGCATTTAAATATGTGAAAAAAAAAACTTAAGGATGGAAGACCAATTTAGATGGTTAGAATCAGCGATGTAATTGACGATACTCTTAAAATCGTTAGTGCCATAACAAATTCAGAGTAAAATATTATAGCACAATGTATGATTAAAATAACTAACACACCCTTTTAGTCCATCTCAAAGAGGATTTTATATAAAACAATAAACATCTTAACTCTTCAGCATTTTAACAAATGACTGTTTCCAGAATATGCAAGATCTTTGGGGAGCTCAATGAGTAAGTCACATAAGCCATTATAGTAACACAGCACCAACTGCTCTTTATTTTTACTGAGTTAAAAGCAACTGTGGGATCTTAGCCATTTTTATTACATGAAACTTCCTCAGAAAAGGAAATTACTTAAATGATCAATTGCAAAGTTGAACCTCAAATTCTGGCTAAATAATTTTATTTTTTACTTTCCCTTTAATAGGACCAAACTGGCTCACTAGTTACTCCTTCAACTGTCTTCTTTGAGCTTTATGATTCATTACCACCAGAAGGGTTGTCTCACCAAGGAAGCATTCCTGAAATGATTGATATTTAATTAGAGAAGAGGTTTAGGTCCACACGGCTTTGGCAGAATGGGTTCAGTGCTTGGGTCGGGATGACATAACTCTCACAGTGACCTCAGAGACTGTTAAAAAAAAACATCTAATCTCAACAATAGATGGGTGATAAAAGATAATGGATAAGCCCCAGCAAAATTATTTCCTCCTCTTTCTCTTCTCTCTATCCTCACAATAGTTTAGTAACTCAGTAAAGACAGACTTATTTTGTGGGACAGTAATGGGAACACAAGGCCCTCCTACAACTACAGAATATTTTATCTGTCAGATAATCTAATTCACTATTTTTCCTAAATCCTACCTTTGATAACATCTTGGGAAATTCATGGACTAAAAACAAAACAAAACAAAACAACAAAAAAACTATAGCTCTTTTTGTGGTTTCAGGAAATTGTTAGAATGAACATCTTCTTCAAAACTGTCTCATGCTGAATTGATATTTTTTTTAAAAACAGGCCAGATCTCTTATCTTTTTTTCTATGATTTTTTTTTTTACCCAAAAGTCCTTTCCTTCAAATGAACTTACTACTCATTAAAATAATAACTAATATTTAATGAGTAGCTACTTGGCTAGACACACTTTTAAATGACTAAAGAAGTGATGTTTAAACTGAAAATGGATGGGTGGGCACCTGGGTAGCTCAGAGGGTTGAGCATCAGACTCTTGTTTTCAGCTCAGGTCATAATCTCATGGTCATGAGATCAAGCCCCGCATTGGGCTCCCTGCTCAGCACAGAATCTGCTTGGGTTCCTCTCCTTCTGCCCTTCCACCTGCTCTCCCTCTCTCTCGCTCTCTCTAAAACAAGTAAATAAACCTTTAAAAATGGATGGGTGAATAAGAGTTGGTAGGCACTCTGGCATGCATTTGGGGTGGGGAGGAACATCCCAGGCGGAGGAAACAACATTGGGGAACATCCTGCATCTTCATAAATAGGTCAAGGAATCTTCCATTGAGCAGAAAAACACTCTGAATCATGGAAACCAAAAGGAGTGGGGTGGTGTTTGAGGTTGCCTGGGATGGCGCTCACAGGAATTTTTAGGGTGATAGAAAATCATCTATATCCTGATTAGATAGATAAATTTGTCAAAATTTAGCAAAATGTGTTTTAAAATGGTTGCATTTTACCATGTGTTAATTATATCTCAATAAAATTGATTTAAAAATAAAAAGGAAATTTGACTCCTGAAAAGTCTAGAATACTAAACATTGTTTAAGGCTTTGTAGGCCATCTCAAGGATTATGTTATTTTCCTTTAAGGAAAAAGCTATCAGAGGATACTGAGTGATGAAGAGGTATGATAGAATTTTTTGTTTTTAATTTCTGATGTGACAATGAGTAAAATAACTTGGAAAAGTACACTTGGAGAGAGAATTAGGAGACTCTTACAACAGTGCATAGGAAGGTCAGTAACTTAACCTATGCTTGTTGGCAGCAGAGATGGATAGAAAGAGGTGGATTCAGGAGATGCTTAGAAGGTAAAATCAGCAGGATGTAGTAATTATTTGGCAATAATCAGTGGGAAGAATAGTCCCCAATTTTCTGACATGTAGAGTAATATACTTCATGTTTGCTGAGATGAGGCATGCTAGGTCTTGGACATTTTGAGAGCGGAATGGAGAAGATGGGCCATGGACAAAGAATTGGGGGGGGGTCACATTCATTTTTAGATAACGAGACGGGTAAAAAATGGACCTATAGGGGCACCTGGGTGGCTCAGTTGGTTAAGCGGCTGCCTTCGGCTCAGGTCATGATCCCAGGGTCCTGGGATCGAGCCCTGCATTGGGCTCCAGGGAGCCCACTTCTCCCTCTGCCTACCACTCCCCCTGCTTGTGCTCTCTCTCTCTCTCAAATAAAATCTTAAATATAAAATATAAAAAAATAAGAAATGGACTTAAACCAGAACATCAAAGGCTAACAGCATCATCACCAAAGTTCTTCTAAATATTTGCCCAAATGACTGTTAATACATACACACACACACACACACTTGCACGAGCAACTCAAACCACAAATATTTTTAAACTGAAAGTTTTATAAGATAACATAGACCAGAGTTTCAAAATGTATGTTAACATTCTTTCTTTATAATTACTAAATGATATTTTAATCTGATCAAATTTCTTAAAGATTCCCTGTTCAATAAGTTTATTTTAAAAAGGATGGGTTACCCTGGTGATGGGTATTAAAGAGGGCACGTTCTGCATGGAGCACCGGGTGTTATATGCAGAAAATGAATCATGGAACACTACATCAGAAACTAATGATGTAATGTATGGTGATTAACATAACATAAAAAAAAAACATGTGCTTTATTCCTCTCTTAGAGACTTAACAGTATCCATCATACACTAGAATATTAAGGCTCCTAAAAATTCGCTATGTAAAATAAACTATGACAGCTTTGTTGAAACCAGTGTTTCTCAAATTTATTTGAAAACAATGCCCATTTTTGAGGAACAGGTTTTTGCAGATCTAAGTTGACAGAATATAATTTTTAAAATAGTAATCTATACAATTTTCAAATTGCTTTCTGTTTTGCTGCTTATTTCTCTACATGATATCTGGCAGGAATAATGGAAACAACTCTTTTGTCTTGAAAACAGATACAGTTTTATTATTTAATCCCCAAGTATTTCTTTCTGCCAGAAATTCTTCATATAAAATCTTCCAATTAATGAATCAGGTCCTTTTATTGCCTTATTTTTAGCATTGTTCCTGTACCAGTAAATCCACATAAATTTTCCAGGATCCCTTCTGACTCTAAAATTATGTAGCCTCATGCAAAATATATTCATCATTCTCCCTTTTAAAAAATTCCTTATTGCCCGAGTCTTTCTATACTATGAACTTATAACAATAAATTGGCATGACTCTATTGTAAAGCAAAAATATTAGAGCCATGAGATAAAGATGCTTTGGAATTCACCCAAGCTTAGTAATATTCCTTAAAGCCACCATCCAACTAAGACTCATGAGAAAGACCTTAGCATAAATTGAATTTATATCTAAAAGCCCGAATTAGACTCCTGTCAAAGCCATTATCATTAGGCTTTCTATTGTGCTTGGCCACTAGAAGAGTTGTTCTCACTGTGTACAATAAATGAGGAAAACATCAAATCATAACGTTTTTGGACTGGAAGGTTCCTTTGAGATTAGCTGTTTCAACCTCTTCAATTTATAGACAAGGAAAAGGAGGTGCAATGAGGTTAAGTGAATTGCTTAGAAGCAGTTTTCAAAATTGAAATTTGTTACATGAATTTGGAGTATATTGTGTGAACCATCAAAAGGTTTTCAAATGCTACAAAATATTTCCCGTATTCAAATACATAAAATCAGCTGTACAAAAGAAAAAGAAGAAATAGAAGTACCAAACTTGTTAGATTTAAGTGTGATGGCTGAGACGACAGTGTTCATTTCCAAGTATTTTCTTTTTTCACAAAGTTCATTTGTGAAGACTTTAAGTGCATAGATCACTAAACCTGGCAAGAAAATGGAATCACCTATCTTATATCTTCCTGTTTTATTAAAAAGGAATCTGGCCTGGCCTCAACAAACTATTTGCTGAGTTTGCAGTTTAAAACTAAATTTTCAAAAAGGAGATAAGCGAATAAAATAAGTGCTCTTTATTCTCTATCACTCTGTTTTAGATGAAGCAGGAATGGGCCAGGTCAGTGCTGATTCAAAGAGGAAAATGAGTCAAACAGGATTTGGTGGATACTGGTTGAGACACAGGAAGGCCTTAAGTGAGAGGCAGCTTTATAGGTACAAAATGGGACTGAGTAAGATCTGCTCAAAAATCCATAAAGTCAATGATCCACAGTATTGGAAGAAATGGGAAAAATCATCTAGACTTGACTTCTTCTAAAAATGATGAGAAAACTGAGGTCCAGAGAGGAAAAGTGACTTACTTGGGTTTTATACTAGTCAGTAGATAAGTTCAAACTAGAGGCCAAGTCTCCTGGGTTTTAATAGTTTGACCTCATCACACCGTAGAGACAAGAGGACACAGGTATCTGCAAGTTAACACTTGTGTAGAGAAGTCAGGGATAGAGTAAAAGGTCAGGGAGGATCGGGGCTGCAATTTGAGGGTGTCCCTGGGGTCCCAGAGTGTCTGGTTAGTATATCCGGTTCTCTGTATATAAGATGCTAAGAAGCTAGTGCCTTGTGATTTTTGGGTTCCATAAATTAAAGTCATTTCTTTCTCTTACAATCTTGTCTTCCTTAGTGGATTTTTGAAGATGATGGAAAGAGCGTTCACAGTACATAAGCTGTGGTATTATCACTGTCACCTGTAGCTTTGCCCATAAAGTACCTGACATCCTGGGAAACGTGATTCTGCAAAATGAGATCAGTATCTTTGCTTCTGTGCCATGATCATCTCTCACAGGACCCTACTCAGCTCATCCCACTCTCCCAAATCCAGCCTTCCATCTGCCTTTTTAAAATGGTGATCCTTTGAACACAGAACTAGATGAGGACAAAGAGTTACCAGAAATAAAACTTTGTCATTGCTTTTTGGGCTTGGGCATTTGTAAGGCATTCGCCAAAACCATGACCATTGGATTTTCTTTCAGGGTTATGGCTATACACAATCGATCTTGCCTTGTCCACTAAGAATTAGCCATTTGTCCTAAACTTCCTTCCTAGACTTATTTGAGCATTACTGCTGATTGTAAATCTCAGCTCTTACTATTTTGGCAAATCCACTCACCTAAAGATAGGACAAACCTCACTTGAATTCTGGGATAGGGTTCCAGGGTCTGGGATAGGTCAGACATAATCTAAAAATTAAGGACAACTCCAGAAAGCCAATAACAACATGAAAAAGGGTACATTCAGCATCTGGCTTATAGGGGATTGCAAAGAGACAGAAAAAAGATAAAGCAAGAGACCAGGAACAGGTCAAGAAGTGGTGTTTAAAATTGTATTTGAAATTGTTGCTGTGTACTAAGAACTTGACCTAAATAAAATTCTACAAAGTAAAAAAAAAAAAAAAGAAGAAGAAGTGGTGTTTAAACAATATTAATTTGAAGGTGTAATAGATAAGATTAGGTTCCTACATCCCCTGAATTAGTAGTCTTCATATCCCAGATACTCAACCTTCCCACTTTGTCTTTTCAGATCCTCTCAGAAAAAAATGGGGTTTATGGAGAAGTTTACCAAACATAAACCAAACCAGAATCAGAGTCAGCACAATGGTCCCCCAACTGTAGCTCTCTCTCTCTCTCTCCTCTCCCTTCAGGGCTGCTCATTCTTTCTGAGGTCAGCACTGTGGGAACCCTGTGTACTTCTGTTGCCTTTGGGGACTTGCCACCTCTCCAGTAGTTTTCTTGTCGACCAAACTTCTCAACTTTATCTCAAACCAGGAAAGAAACACCTTCTTCTCCCAATATCCAGCCATCAACAAGTGTATTGGGCCTAATACCAGAAACTATCCTTGTCCATTTAGTTCTTTTCAATTTGCCACCAGCTCAGGTTATCTAAGGGGTTGAGGGGTTTGGGACCAAGGGTATTCAACTCACTGCACTGGAAACCACTGTCATTCCTCCTAGAATCTCCTCCCCACTCCCTTCCCGCCCACCGTTCAGGCCCTGATCCTGAGTCTGGTGTCTCCTTCCAAACTTCAGACATGGTCATAGAGACCTTTTGTTCCTAAAAATTTCTTCGTTCCATCTTGAATTGTGGATAATGAGTTGGAAACGTAACAGTCTGTGTCAGGAGATAATGATTTGGAAACCTAACAGTATCTATCTGAACCCCAAGTGTGAAGAGATTTCATATTCTTCTAGGTACAGGAAGGATCACTGCTCAGGCTGGGTAACAGCCATCACAGCGATGGCTTGGAGTGCTTCATCTTGAATGTTTTGCACTCAGAGGCCACCTCTAATGTGCACATGCGCTATGTTTTTATTGAACTTTGTTGAGTAGCCGGACACAGGCGATTCTGTACCTTGCCATCTCTTACACAATTCTTTCTATCAAGTAAATGCTTGATTAGATACCTCTTGATTATCAAGATAATAGAACCAATGATGTGACTGAACCAAAATGGAAAATCATTTATACTTTGCTTATTTTATTTGTATTTACAAGTGGCCATGGACAGAGCTCTTCTTAGAATCTCTGTCACTTCAAAATTGCGGGGCTATTGTCAAGCCTCATCGAATCGTATCATTCTCCACCCCTCTTCTCTGTAGGATGACCTCTTTTTCTCTCCACCGTATTGATTAAGAGGATCAATTTTACAATTGAGGGAAAGCATCAGACTAAATAGAACTTTGTTCAATTGCTCCTAAGCTAAAGCTCACTATCTTTTTGCCCATACTTTTCCAGGATGAAAGAGGTAATTAAACATTTTAGAATAAGAGGTCTTCACTTGCAGCACCAGCTGGCTTGTGGGCTGCATTTAGCGATAACTATAACCAGGGGTGGCAATAATGTTCATGAACTTTAAGCAGAGAAAATGACTAGATAAACAAATAAGGATTACTTGTAGAGAGACTATCATGAGGCTATCTAAGCAATGTTTAGAGTCCTTTTTGTTGTGCTCCCATAAAAATAAAGGTTGTTCTTGTTGTTTCACTTTTGTGTAAAAAAAAAAATTCTTCATAAAACAGGATTTTTCAAAAGTCTCTAATAATGCCAGTAAAAGACCTTTCTGCATGGTTCCATTGCCTTGAGAACTCGGATTAAAATATCACCATGGTAAAACAAAATGAATAAAAATAGTACCTTTAGTTGTTCTATACTCACATGGTCTGTCTAAATAGTATTGCAGCTTGATTTGGATATGAATCAATGACGGTTCATACCAGCAACATACCATGGTGAAAATTTTGGATTTCCATATATAGCATTATAATAACAGAATAGAATGTTTCCAAAACCGAATGGTGCTCCAGCATCTCTTCTCATAATAAAAAGAACCTAAATAAAGCCAATTAGTATAAATTATGGCAGACTAAAATCAGTAGGAGAGCTGCGATCTAAATGCCCTCTCTCATAGATAGATAGATAGATAGATAGACAGATAGATAGATAGATAGATAGTCTTACATGTGCTATTATAATTTACTTTCCCCAAGTGGCAAAGCATTAGATGTTTTCTTTAAGAATTGTAGTATTTTTTCTTGATTTTTGTAAAAATAATTATATTGGTTAGAAATAAAATTTTGAAAGAAAAGAAACCAACATTTCCCAGAAAGAGTATTTGACTTTGGCACTTTTCCTTCAGAATTACCTGTGAGGGTTGGTTATGAGGCTATAATTCTAAATTTGTGCAAGCACATGGTAACCCAAAGATAATGTTTAGAGATGAGTTACTACTAATTGAATAATTGTCATTGCGTTTGGAACTGCAGCCCCTTAGCAGGATCAGCTTTGGCAATACTACATTTTTCTCATTTCATAGTGCTATATATACAAGAGACACATTTTAAAATTTAAAGTTGGAAACATTGGGGATTTATGAATACCATTTGTGGTTGAAAACAACTGAGAATATTGCACACAGTGACAGAGATTTTTATCTGGTCGTTTCTTTAAATAATTCTTTCATTTCAACAAACATAAATTGTAGTCTTGGAATTATTATGAGCACCAACCAGGCCCACTAGAGCTGGACTTACTGTTGATTTGACTTGGCTAGGAGCTATCATGACCAGGGAATTATGGTTTACTGTAGTTTCTTTATGAACTCATAACATAAAGGTGGTTCTTGACATTTACAAAATAGACATTTTTTGTGTGTACTATAAATCCATGCCCTAAACCACCTTCCATGGGCCAAATTCAGAATTTCACACTAGCATTGACTGAGAGTGATTTAGGGAAACCCATGGAGATTTGGGCAAGGGAAGGGAGGTCAGCCTTCATGATGGGGCTGTGGCATTTTTAGACTATTATTTGCAGCAGCACCAGCAAAACCAAAAAATTAGAATGCTTTTTGCCCATGTTCACAACAGCATGTCCACAGTCTCTTCTATCGTCCCTTTCTCTTCTAGGCTGAGGGGTCCTATGCAGACTCTGAGGACTCTAGGACACCCCAAGTTATCAGCATGTGTGTCATCATCATGCACAGCTAGTGTCCTTTCATCCCACTTATCTTCCCTTCTTCCCCCTCAATATTAACTCAACTCCAGGCTACAAGACTGGCAATAAGAAGAGAAGGCAACTGGGGTGCCTGGGTGCCTCAGTCGGTTAAGCGTCCGCCTTCGGCTCGGGTCATGATCTTGGGGTCCTGGGATCGAGCCCCACATTGGGCTCCCTGCTCTGCAGGGAGTCTGCTTCTCCCTCTCCTTCTGCGCCTCCCCCTGCTTGTGCTTTCTCTCTAATAAATAAATAAAATATTAAAAAAAGAGAGAGAGAAGGCAACTGACAGTGCTCCTGTTCAGGCAGCTGGGGCGTCTCCCCATCCATGTGGCCCCACTTGCAAGTGTGGGGACACTTGCCCAACTTTCTTCTGTCTTCATCATGCTCCAGAACACTACAGGTACCAAGTCTAGGTAGTTTAAAGACTGAAAGCCCGTCAACATTCAGATCAACGCTCTGGGTGAGAGATCAGACAGAGGCAGGAATCGTGTGAGACAGAGGCTCATGGTTTGATGTCTCTAGTTCCCAGGAGGGAGCTGGCAGGTTCTGTCCTGCAGTCGCTTCCCCATGTCCCTGCAAAGGTTCACACTCACCCACTAGAACACCTGCAGGGATGGTATTGAACAATATAGTACTAATTTTTAGCTTTCCAGAAGTGGAACACCACATCTATTCCATTAAAAAAAACAAATCAAGTATTTCATTTGTTTTCAGACACTGGATTTCTCAAATAAATATATACATATATATATATATATATATATATATATATATATATATATATACACACATACACACATATATATATATATATAAAAGATTTCATTTATTTATTTGAGAGAGAGGGGGAGGAGAGAGAGAGAGAGAGAGCCCAAGCACAAGTAGGGTGGAGGGGCAGAGGGAGAGGGAGAAGCAGGCTCCCTGGTGAGTAGGGAGACCAACGCAGGGCTCCATCCCAGGACCCTGAGATCATGACATGGGCCAAAAGCAGAAATGTAACTGAATGAGCCACCCACGTGGCCCTCAAATATATTTTTCAGGAATGTATCATATATAATGATGTATGGGCTGCCTCCACCCAGCATAAAATGTCACCAATGATCAATCTATACACTCACCTTAGAATTCTTAAATTATTTTGTAACTAAAAGCTTCTTTCATTTCAGCTCTTACCTGTACTGCTACAAAAATAATTAGGAAAAAACTCATTTATTTATTACTCTGCCCTCCCATACATTCAGGAGAGCTTTCATTACAACTTCAAATAATGCTAAGTTCAGATAACTGATTAAAAATATCTAGAGAATCTTCAAACCTTTAAAAAGCTAACAGGACAAACTGTACTTTCTGAACAAAACTCTTATCAGTTTCTTGAACTTGCCAGAACATATGAGTTAACCATTTTGAGCAATCTTCAATAAATGCCAGACTGTCAATTAAGCAGGAGAATCCCAATTTCTTCTAGTCTTCAGAACAATTTTGCTAAGCTTATTGGAGGACAGAACTTTTTTTTTATTTATAGACTTTTATAATGACTTTCTACCTAGAATCTCATGTTCTTCATGTAATTGTTCGGGGGGAAATTTTTAATAGAATTTTTCCATCTTTATAGATTTTTAAAACTTAGGAGAAAATGTATAGACAAAGCGCTTTTGTGTCTCTGGGACAAGCTAGTAAGGATATAATATTCTAGCTGTGTGTATCTTCTAATACGGCAGCAGAAGTTGATGGGATCTATCATATGGTGTCAGCCTTAAAATGTTGCAGGTGCCTCACTCTTTAGGGGAACAAAGAATAAATGAAGGAGACATAGAAAGCGGGGACACACTGTCATAGAGCAGCACAGTGGGTAGTACAGAGAATACAGCCAAGCATTGTAATAGGCACTGATGCTCTTTACTTACATAGCTTTATTTTTGTAAATACTGATGTTTAAAACTCTGAAGAGCCTAAAATGTTCTGATTACGTCAACGTCATCGTTTCTGAAATATATCTAAATAAATATGTTGGTACCAACAATGGTATCATGATCAGCAATTTTATTTAATATTTTATAGATCTAATAATCACTAAATGATTTCACAAGCAGCACTCCAATACAGCTGCACAAGTATAATTATTATTCCCATTTTACAGATGATGCAATAGAAAGTCAGAGACAGAACACAGCATCCAGATATTTAGGAGAAACGAAGTGACTGAGAAGAAAGTCAGCCAATGTTTCTAACTAAAAGTCTAGATTTCTTCTCTATCCTGTACTGCAGAATCCCCTCAAAATGCATGAAAAATCACTTAATCTCCTGTTAGAATTTGCCAACAAGTGTATTTTCTACGTTATCAACCCATTATTCGCCCTGACACAAAATATTTGTTCAAATACAAAGAAGGAAAGAGAATTAATATTTGCCAATCACTCACTACATGCTAGGTGGGAAATTTTTATGATTGTCACAGGTATCTTAACAAGTGCATTAAAATTCTCTCCCATCTGACGTTAAAATAATTTTGGCTGGGGAAAAAAAGACCTAATTACTGTTATTACTTTGCTTTTGAGATGATTGGCTATAAGTTATTCCTTTAATTAGGATGAGCTCTGATTTCTCAGCAATCATTTTGTAGAAAATCTAACCTACAGATTGTTTTCAAATATAGTGACATTTTTTATGAATACCAAATTTAACAACTCATGAAGTTGACATAATATTATGCTTCCTAGACATTTAATAAAACATTTATTCATTTAGATTTTGCCATTTTCTTTTCATAGTTTCCAGAGAAAGATTCTTTTCTTGGTCTCCACTTTTTTTTCCTTTTTTGCAGGCCACTGAAAAACTTACAGTCCCCTCACACTGTGCCTCTGGTGCCTGATAAAGTGGTGTGGGCACTGTGCCAAGCACTTTACAGACCATATCTCATTTGATTACCTTATTTAAAAAAATAAGTTAAAAAAGCATGCTGGGTACAGATAATAGGTTGCTACAGTAAAACACTAGAAAATCTATAAATAAGGAGGATGATCTTCAAGGGAATTCCTAACACACCAGCAATTTTAGTGTTCTTCTATTTGAATAACAATTGAATCCTGTGGGGAAAATTGCAGTGAAGACAAAGGGTAAATTGAAGATACATGGGTAAAACCCTTTTCTCCCCTTGAAGAATGTTACTAGAAACGTTAATAAAGGGTGGACTTTATTTGATAAACATGTGTCAAAATCGGCTCATTAGTTGTGACAAAGGCATCATACTCATGCAACATCTTAGCAACAGGTAAATTGAGTGTGGGGTATACCAGAACTCTCTGCACTATCTGCAATTTTTCTGTAAACGTACAACTATTCTAAAATAAAGGGTTCCTTTTTGAAAAGGCAATTATAATAAAAGTGTTTTAAACAACAACAACAAAATGTCCCTAATACTATTCTTACTCTTTCCCTTTATGGACAATTCAGTCATAAAGTCATTAGATGGGGCAGCGCTAGCCGCATATGCAGAGGGCAGCTCTTTAGGGAATAATGAAGCTCAAGTGTGGTGAAGAAGCAATCTACATGGAAGAAGGCACCAGGTTTCTTGCTGTTAAATGGGTTACAAACATAGAAAGAGAGAACTAAATACTTTTAACTAGAATTGGAAGTATAAGCATGAACTGATGGTTTTCAGTATACAGAAATATAGAGATATCAATGTGTGTGTGTGTGTGTGTGTGTGTAAATTGTCACCTGAGAAGGAAATGGGATCAGTTCCACCTTAATAGCAACGTAGTAGCCAGATACTAACTTCCAAATATCATTTTCAACTAAAAGAAATTAGGGCTCTTTGGAGAAAGAGCAGATAGCAGGACTGGGGGCAGGGAAAGTACAAGATGAAATATCTATTGTGCCAGAAAGCAAGAAAGTGTACAAAGAATGAGGGGAACATGTCAAAAGTAAAGAGTAGCCAGATTGCAAGGGTTCCTATAGTCAAATGCGGGATGGTAGCAGATAATAAAGTAATAATGAATAAAAGAGGAACCTAAGAGTCCATGCTGATATAAATCAAAAAATGAATAAACTAAAATTTGATGAAAAATTAAGACATTTAAATAGCTTTAAATATCTTCCAGTATAGGCAGAGTGAGTCTCTTTCCAACACTCCTTGCCAAATGACCATGCCCTTATGACTTGTGTCGTATTTGTGTATATGTTACACTGTATGGCAAAAGGAACTTCACAGATGTATTTAATTTTTTTAATATTTTATTTCTATATTTTGAGAGAACGAGCAAGTGCAAGTGGGGTAAAAGGCAGAGGGAGAGAGAGAATCTCAAGCAGACTCCATGCTGAGCATGGAGCCTATTGACATAGGGCTCAATCTCATGATCCTGAGATCATGACCTGAGCTAAAATCAAGAGTCAGAGGCTTAACCAGCTGAGCCACCCAGATGCCCCACAGATGTAATTAAATTTACTCACCAATAGATCTTAAAATAGATTGTCTTGGATTCCCTGGATGAGAAAATCAGGGAAATTCTAAATATGAAAAAGATGTGACTCACAGCTGCTAGCTCTCGATTCAGAAGCTCACACTCCCATGGACTGGCCAGAGGTCTCTAGGAGCTTTTCTGTAAATTTCAGATTGTTTCAAAACATATTATACACACATATATAAATACATTATATTTGTATGGTTATATATTAATATATAATTTAATGGATATAATTGGGTACAACATACAATGTATATAATATATAATACATATAACATATAATAATATACTGTGTTATACAATATACATAAATACTAGTAATTTATATATTTACATATAAATTATAAATATATGACCATAAAATGAATTCATTTTATTAATATCCATATTAATAACATATCCTGGCAATATTTTTAACTTAGAGTCTAAAAAGGAAAGATTTGACTTGAAAAACTATACTGGGTTTCTGGTATTTAATACAGTAAACCAATTTTCTTTGCTTAGCTTTTTTTTTTTTTTTCAGCTAAGAATCTTATATTTTTTATTTTTTTAAATCTATCCTTAGCTTTTGTCCAAGTTATATTCTGTTATGCTGAATTTCTACAGAATAATGTGGTAGCATAGATTGCTAAAGAAAAAAGAGTTTATATTAAAATATGAAGAAATTGCCCTGTGTAAAAATGGCTACATTAAGGGATTTTATTTAGTCTAGATAAGGGAATACAATAAAATAGCACTTTAAATGTTATGTGTATGTATGTTTGTATGTATGTATGTATATATTTATTTTTATTTTATTATGTTATGTTAATCACCATACATTACATCATTAGTTTTTGATGTAGTGTTCCATGATTCATTGTTTGCGTATAACACCCAGTGCTCAATTCAGTACGTGCCCTCTTTAATACCCATCACCAGGCTAACCCATCCCCCCACCCCCCTGCCCTCTAGAACTCTCAGTTTGTTTCTCAGTGTCCATTGTCTCTCATGGTTCATCTCCCCCTCCGATTTCCGCCCCTTCATTTTTCCCTTTCTGCTACCTTTTTTTTTTTTTAACATATAATGTATTATTTGTTTCAGAGGTACAGATCTGTGATTCAACAGTCTTGCACAATTCACAGCACTCACCATAACACATACCCTTCCCAATGTCTATCACCCAGCCGCCCCATCCCTCCCACCCGCACCACTCCAGCAACCCTCAGTTTGTTTCCTGAGATTAAGAATTCCTCATATCAGTGAGATCATATGATACATGTCTTTCTCTGATTGACTTATTTCGCTCAGCATAATAACCTCCAGTTCCATCCACGTCATTGCAAATGGCAAGATTTCATTCCTTTTGATGGCTGCATAATATTCCATTGTATATATACACCACATCTTCTTTATCCATTCATCTGTTGATGGACATCTTGGCTCTTTCCATAGTTTGGCTATTGTGGACATTGCTGCTATAAACATCGGGGTGCACATACCCCTTCACATCCCTACATTTGTATCTTTGGGATAAATACCCAGTAGTGCAATTGCTGGGTTGTAGGGTAGCTCTATTTTCAACTTTTTGAGGAACCTCCATACTGTTTTCCAGAGTGGCTGCACCAGCTTGCATTCCCACCAACAGTGTAGGAGGGTTCCCCTTTCTCCACATCCCTGCCAACTTCTGTCATTTACTGACTTGTTAATTTTAGCCATTCTGACTGGTGTGAGGTGGTATCTCATTGAGGTTTTGATTTGGATTTCCCTGATGCTGAGCAATGTTGAGCGCTTTTTCATGTGTCTGTTGGCCATTTGGATGTCTTCTTTGGAAAAATGTCTGTTCATGTCTTCTGCCCATTTCTTGATTGGATCATTTGTTCTTTGGGTGTTGAGTTTGATAAGTTCTTTATAGATTTTTGGATACTAGCCCTTTATCTGATATGTTAATTGCAAATATCTTCTCCCATTCTGTCGGTTGTCTTTTGGTTTTGTGGACTGTTTCTTTTGCTGTGCAAAAGCTTTTTATCCTGATGAAGTCCCAATAGTTCATTTTTGCCCTTGCTTCCCTTGCCTTTGGCGATGTTTCTAAGAAGAAGTTGCTGCGGCTGAGGTTGAAGAGGTTGCTGCCTGTGTTCTCCTTTAGGATTTTGATGGACTCCTGTCTCACATTTAGGTCTTTCATCCATTTTTAGTTTATTTTTGTGTGTGGTGTAAGGAAATGGTCCAGTTTCCTTCTTCTGCATGTGGCTTTCCAATTTTCCCAACACCATTTCTTGAAGAGACTGTCTTTTAGGAATGTATGTATTTATTTATATTTATATATTTAACCAAGAAACTTTCAGGACAACTTTAATTTCCAGCTAGATAACCAGAACACATTCCACTAAAAGCTGAGGATGAAAAATGGGTTACTATCCAAGTTTTTTCCTCACCTTTCTACGTTTAAGAACCAGACAGTCTTTTTTTGCAACATGAAGGAAAGCAAGGGGAAATAAAAGTGAAAATTTTAACTCTCCAATAAAAACATAGCTTTTATTGGATGTCAAACATAACACTAGGCACTTAACATTATGTTTTGCTCTATACAATAATTCTAGGAGACATGGCCATCTATTCCCATTTTAAAAATGGGAAAACTGTCTAAAGATTTAATTCATAGCTTAAGGATCTAGTTTTATTAAAAAATAGAGACAAGATCTGAATCCAAAATTGTATTCACATGAAACCCATGGTCTTTTCAATGAACTAAGCTGCTTCTATTTAACCTTGTCGTAACCCCCTAGGGTGGAAAAAGCAAGTGTTATCATCATTAACGTGTGTGTGTGAGAGAGAGGTCAATAAAAGACTGATTAACAATCTCTACAAACATATAAAAATGCATATAAAAACAACCACGTTATACACACAGACACACACATACTTACACATCAATATTAAAAAACACGTGTAACCAGGAAGGTTACACAACAAACTTAGTACTTCAGAATAAAATTTTTTTTTATATAACAGATCATATAAGAATTAAAATAATGTATTATTCTATGAATTCTATATTCTTTCACGTATTGTTCAATCTGGTTAGATAACAACCAAGTGTACATTTTATATAAAAACTGTCTGATTTTAGTAAACCTGTATAAGAGTATATACACTATTTTTTAAAGAAACATGAAATATTCATTTGACAAAAATTTTCCTAAATACAAAACTTAGCTCTGTGATATTAGCCAATATCCAAGAGTGGGGTATGTAAAATATTAGAGCCAAGAGCAAGTACTATAAATATCAATTCTGCACACCTTTCCCTCAAATGAGAATCACAGATCCAAAAATGTCTTCTATTTATTTCCTTTTTTGTTTCTTCCTGAATATTATCGACCTATTAGCCATGCATGTCAAGAAGTACAGTATAAAACCCGTGCCAGTTCATTATCTCTATTTAGCATTCAGAGACCCACATAAGGATGCATGTAGGACTTTTGCTCAGGGTCTTGGAGTAGACATAGTTATAAAAATTATACAACTCTTTTAGCATCTTTAAAAGAAAAAGTGTTGTGTAGACAAGAAAGTGCCTAAGTTTATGTGGCTCCTGAGAATATGTCTCATTTGTAGTCTAAAAAAGGAAAGATTTTCACTTGGAAAACTGTACTGGGTTTCTGGTATTTAACACAGTAAGCTTATTTTCTATGCCTACCGTTTGTCCAAGATATTTGTGTGTGTGTGTTGAATTTCTACAAAGTAATATGGATGGCATTGATAGGAAAGGGAGAAAAACTTCATATTGAAAACATTTTAAAAATTGACCTTGTGTAAAAGGCTATGTTAAGGGAATTTACTTAGTCTAATTAAGGAAACAAAATTTTAAAGTGACATTTAAAAAATAAACTTTGCACATGGGGAATTAGATACTCCTTAAAAAATTCTACATGATAACAGTTGTGGGAAACTTACGTTCAGGGGTTTTTTTATTTAGATATAATTCACTTTACATATAATTCACCAATCCTTTTATTGTGGAAAAAAACACTTAACATAAAATTTACCATTCTGACCATTTTTCACTATTGCCTATATTCCCACTGTTGTGCAACCAATCTCCAGGACTTTCATCCTACAAAACTGAAATGCTCTACCCATTAAACAACAACTTCCTTTCAGTCCCTCCCTCCCCTCAGCCCTTGGTAACCACCATTCTAATTCTCTGAATTTGACTACTTTAGATATGTTATAAGTGGAAACATAGTATGTGTCTTTTGCGACCAGCTTCTTTCACTTAGCATGAAGTCCTCAAGGCTCATCCCTGTTGTCACACTGTCAGGACTGCCTTCCTTTTTAAGACTCGGTAACATTCCATTGTAGGTATAAACCACATCTGTGTATGTACATTTGGGTTGCTTTTACCTCTTGAGTGTTGTGAGTAATGCTATTATGAACATGGGTGGGCAAATATCTCTTTGAGACCCTGCTTTCAATTATTTTGGGTATATACCCAGAAGTGGGATCACTGGTTCATCTGATAGTTGTATTTTTAATTTTGAGGAACCTCCATACTGTTTTCCATAATGGATGCACCATTTTACAATTCCAGAGACAATGCACAAGGGTTCAAATTCCTCCACATCCTTGCCAACTTCCTTGTTGCTTTTTTTTGTTGGTTGTTCTTATTTTTTATTCAAAAAAAATTTTTTAATTGTAGTTGACATATAGTATTAGTTTGAGGTGTACAACAAAGTGGTTTTACATTTATGTGTATAACAAAATGTTCACCACTAAGTGTAGTCACCAACTGTCAGCAAAGTTATTACAATATTATTGACTATATTCTCTATGCTGTACTTTATATCTCCATGACTTACTTATTTTACAACTGGAAGTTTGTACCTCTTAATTCCCCTTCACCTCTTTTACCCATTCTCCTAACCTCCTCCTCACTGGGAACCATCAGTTTGTTCTATGAATCTGTTTCTATTTTGTTTGGTTTGGTTTGTTTTTTTAGACTCCACATATAAATGAAATCATATAGTATTTGTCTTTCTCTTTCTGACTTATTTCACTTAACATAGTACCTTCTAAGTCCATCCATGTTGCCACAAATCACAAGATTTCATTCTTTTTTATGGCTGAGTAATATTCCATTGTGTGTGTGTGTGTTTGTGTGTGTGTGTGTGTGTATCTCACATCTTCTTTATCCATCCTTCTACCGATGGACACTTAGGTTGTTTCCATATCTTGGCTATTGTAAATAATGTTGCTGTAAACATCGGGGTATATGTATCTTTTCAAATTAGTGTTTTTGTTTTCTTTGGGTAAATACCCAGAAATGGAATTACTGGATCATATGGTATTTCTATTTTTTAATTTTAGTTCTATACTGCTTTCCATAGTGGTTGCCCCAATATACCTTCCCACCAAGAGTGGACAAGGGTTCCCTTTTCTCTATATCCTTCCCAATACTTGTTATTTATTGTCTTTTTGATACTAGTCATTGTGACAAGTGTAAGGGGATATCTTATTGTGGTTTTGGTTTGTTTGCCTGATGATTAATAATGTTCAACACCTTTACATGTATCTGTTTGCCATCTGTATGTATTCTTTGGAAAGATATCCAAAGCAATGTACAGATTAAATACAATCCCACCATTTTTTACATAAGTGGAACAAATAATCCCCAAATTTGTATTCAACCCCAAAAAATCCCAGTCCCAAATAACCAAAGCAATCTTGAGAAATAAGAACAAAGCTGGAAATACTATACTCTCAGATTTCACACTAAACCACAAAGCTACAGTAATCAAAACAGAATGATACTGGCACAAAAATAGACACAAAGATCAATGAAACAGAATGGAGTCCAGATATAAATTCACACTTATATTAACCCAGTTAATCTAGGACAAAGAAAGCAAGAATATACAATAAGGGAAAGACAATCTCTTCAATAAGTAGTGCCGGAAAAACCAGACAGCTACATGAAAAAGAATGAAACTAGACCACTTTCTTATACCATACACAAAAATAAACTCAAAATAGATCAAAGACTTAGATGTAAGACCTAAAACCATCAAACTCCTTAAAAAAATCATAGGCAGTAAACTCCTGGACATCTTAGCACCATTTTGGGGGTTATCTGTCTTCTCAAGCAAGGGCAACACAAAGCAAAATTGAACAACTGGAACGACATCAAACTGAAAAACTTCTGCACAGCAAAGGAAACCATTAACAAAACAGGCAACAAAAAAGGTAACCTTCTAGATGGAAGAAGATATTTGCAAATGATATATCCAATAAAGGGTTAATATCCAAAATATATAAAGAACTCCTACAACTCAACACTAAAACAACAATCTGATTAAAAATGAGCAGAGGACTTGAATAGGTTGTTTCTTTTTGTTTTTGTTTTTTTTATAGTAGCCATCCTAATGGGTGTGAGGTACACAATTATTTTTAATGTAGGTAATGGATACCATATTACTGGAAATTTTATAGAAAAAATTAAACACCTTTTGAAATGGATAAAGGTCAACTTCTTTAAAATGGATGAAAGTCATCTTAGATTCATAGGGATAGATTATTGGCTATGAAATCTATCTTTGTTAAGGAAAGCTGTATCACTCCTACCTGATTTCAATCACTCTGGTAGAGGCTACTATAATGGCAGCAGTGGAGAAGAGGGAGAGATCTCCAGGGTATATGAGAATGCATCACCAAAATATATTGTTGCCTGATACAGTCATGAAAAATTTTCAGGCTGGTATTTCTAACAGCCCCAATGCAAAGCCCTTACCTAATGGCAGGGCCTGTGCTGAATTTGGTCAGAATTAATACAAGAGCATCTCACACCTTAAACTCAACTGTTTCTGGTAATAAATTAATATTAGTTGTTTTTTTTTTTTAATTTTAAACCTTCTGAGATGTGGCATTCTAATTTTGATGGGTTTCTCAGTTTATCTCAAGAGTTTAGTGATTTCTTTCTTATACCTGGTTTTGAGTAAATTCAAAATTTAACTACTAAAGAACTCCTGGACATCAACTGGTACACATTTCTGGAGGGTCCTTGACAATATGTGTCTAAACTCTTACAAAATACATAATCATTTTGCTAGATATTTCACACCTGGAATTGTCTTAATGAAATTGTGCAATGAATTAAGAAAAATGGAGATTCAAAATGTTTAAGGATGCTCAAGAGTAGGGACTGGTTAAAAAATGCATCTGAGCATTAGAATCTATGCAGCCATTAAACATACTTCTATAGCTTTGTTTTATGTTTTATTTACACTAGTTTATGGGTTTTTATATACTTTTATACAAGCTTTGTAGTATACATTTTATGTACTTTTAGTACTTATGTGTTTAGTACTTATGTGTTATTAACACCAAAAGGTTTTCATGATATATCATTAAGTGGTAAAATAAATATAGGAAGCCAAAACTGTAAGTAGAAGGTTAAAAAAGCATTTGTGTATGAGTCTGTGTAACACCATCACTGATGTATTTTAAATAAAACTCATTACATGTTAAACTAAGGACATACCTACACATAACTGCAATTACAGAAGAGAATCACAAAATATGCATAATCAAATTTTTTTTTGGATTGAGGTTGAGGTGAAGATCATCTTCTTGTTTGTTATCTCTGCTTTCTAAATTTTCTATAAAAAATATATACACCTGTTTCATATAAAATAATAAAAGGAGTGGATACCTGGCCTGCATGCAAGCCATTTCTCAGGCTGATCCAGAGTGTTTTGGCCTTGTTCTCTGAGATGCAGGGCTGACCACCACTTTTAAAAATGGCAACCTTCCACTGCCAGAGGGAGCAATGGGCTGAGAGGCTGAGAACATCTGTGTAGGAGGCATTTGTTCTTAACTGAGTGTTGACTGGTATCTCCTCACATTCAGAGAAGGGGCAAGATAAATCAATGTTGTCAATAAAAAGTATTTCTGTGTCCTTGAGAGAGAAGCTTTTATGCGTTGAAAAGACCACTCATAGGTTTAATTTGGTTGTAAAGCTTAGTATTAAATTTAATGAAGTTGCAAATTCAAGAATCCTAACTCAGCCTTAAGTTCTTATCATCAATTTATAAATTATTAGTGTAGTGTATTTTAATAGTACCTTATAGGGAAATTTTAACTGATCACTAGCCCAACTTAAAAATTATTTCTTTTAAATGCAATTCCTTGAAAAAATGCTTATCTGACAAACAGAATAGATTAGATTAGGTAGGTAGGTAGGTAGGTAGAAAGATGATAGTAGATTGCATATGCATACATAAAATCTTAATGTTCCTGTATTATATACAACTTGGTAAGAGTTTATCTTAAAGTAAATCAATCCAGAAATCTAGATCAATTATTCGATTATACATCTTAAGATGGAATTAAAAGGCCAACTTATTACTTCGTAGGACATATACTCTTAGACATTAGAAATCCTTAAAATACCAAGTATGCACATATCCCTTAACACCAAAAGTATTGCCACTCAACATTTAATTTTCTTAAACATTTTTACTGTAAATTATAAATCATCCAAGGTTAAAAGATTTTTATCCATGAAGGGTGAAAAGATAGTACAAACAGCTTTGAGGTTTCCTTCTCAGGCAGTTGAAGTTATATGCTGATCGAGGATTTCGACCAAGCTGGTGACTGGATTTTTGTCAGTGCCGCTAAGGGTCAACATAAGCCCTACTCATAGTCTATAACAGAGACTTCACAACTTAATGAGGGTTGAATTCAAAACCTTTGACAGCCACATAGCCTATATTCCAAATTTATTTGTATCCTTACCTAATTTTTAAGTTAGATTAACTTTCATCCCACTAACTAGATCACTTAATGATAAATCCAACATGTTCAGTCAGTTTCATTCAGTCCTGAAATTTTTGTTTTACATTCTTTCCTTCCATTAGGACCACAATTCTTATCTATATTACACAACATTTGATTGAGTTTTGTGTCTCTCACAGCTAGTGGTCACAACGTCTGAAGTCTTTCTCCTGACAACTGTGTACGTATGCACATGTATCTTGGAGACACAGAGCAGGAGTGAAAAGATGGTTAAATCATTGGTACACTGTTCAGTTTGGGGACACAGAGACCTCATTGTCTTCTTGCTACCCTACCTTCTACCCCAGGCAAGTTGGTAATATAACACTTACTGATAAAACCTAGGAAATGAGTTCTACTTTAAAATATTATATTTATATATACACTCATTCACTCATTCATTCATTCATTCATTCACAAAGAAACAGACCATTTCTCCAGCCCACCTTTTGGAAAAGCACAAGCTCAGTTGCTCGGTCTGCGATGTAGTGTCATGGGCCTCTGGGGTCAGCTCCATCAGAGCTGTCACAGTGCCATTCACCCTGTGGCTTGCCTTGACAGCAGGATCCTGACACCCAGAGAGTTTAACACCTTCACAGAGCCTTTTTCATTGGAACTCTGCTGACTAGAGAATGTAATAGTGAAGGAGAAAAAAATGTTGCCTTATATTTAGCATGCCTTGTTTTTCCCCTGCCAAGAGCAGAAAGGTGTAATAGACTTAATTGTGGTCAAGGATTTATCTTAAAAACAATTATTTACTGATTCTCAATCCCAAAATAATGCTGAAAATCTAAAAAGCAGTCCATCATCCTCCAAAAGAGTTACAGCTGGAGATCCTTCATATTGTAGAGCTGTCACCAATCTAGGAGGCCTCTGGTTTTATCAGCGCCACAAATAAAAAGACACTGGCATCCAGCACCGGGATTATCATCTACCTCAGAAGAATGATTAATTTAAGATAAATAGATGCTGGCTTCAGACACACCGATTGCATTTCCCAGATACTATTGCAGCAATACTCACTCACCTCAGATGTGATGAAGTATTCAGAGGGATCACTCTTTTCCACTCACATAATACAGAGCATTCAAGATGCAATCTAGCTCCCTGTATGGTAGAGTTGAATTTTATTCTGCTTTACCATCACCCTGCCAACAGAAATCTCTTCTTCCTTAATTTTACTTTTCATAACATAAACTTCTTTTTGTTCCTTTCATTGCCTGCCTTTATATTTCATTAAATAAAAATGGCTTAACTATAAAATATAATAGTAAGTTTATGCCACTTAAAACAAATTAGTTAGTCAAAGAGACTAGCAATCACAACCTGATAATTTTTTAAATGTTGCAGAACATGACTATGCTTTAGTTTTACCTGAAAAAGATTTTATTTGTTCTAGAGATCAGCTTTTTAAAAGCACAGGTTATAAGTGTAAAGTTGTCTTCAGTCAAAAAAAAAAACTAGATTTTTAATTTTTTAATTCACAAAGAAAACAGCTAGTTGAAGGCAAAGAGCATATGCACTAAGCCAGAAACCAGCACTTAGATTCCAATAACATCATGACCAAGAAGAATTTCCCTCCTCTTATGAGGCATAGGTCTTGGAGAGTGACCTTATAAAACATGTAAGACTAGGCTGGTTCTCAAATACATCACTGGAAGCAAATTTCTAACAACCAAAAATGAATTATTGAACCCAAGTCACACCATTGGCCTCCACCTCTGAAAATTCATTAAACATCACTTCCCACAACCCTGTGAGCCTGGGCCCAAAATAGGTCTTTAATCAAGAGCTGAAGCTTAAAAGTATGCCTTTTTTTTTTTTTTTACTGCTGCACTGTCTTATCATTGAAAAGTTACACATGCACACACGCACACACACACACAAATGAGATAGATCTTGAGTATGGGTCCATGGTAGCTTAGTACACTATTTTGTGAAGTAGATTAGAGATCTTAACCATCAAGCAATGGCTAGGCCAGGCTATTTCTCTACCTTGTAAAAAGATTTCCTAAAATTTCAGATATGAAAGTTATCTTACATTTTCTGCTCTGTTTATGATAAAAAAACAAGGTTATCCTTCCCATCAAACCATAACCAAAAAAAGTGTGGTCTCTCTCAAAGTCAAATTGTCCTTAATAAAGAATTACAATCACAAATGAATATAATTATAGCAAATACAATCAATATTCAAGTTGCTTGGCTAAAAGTTGATAATTCTAAGGAATGGGTGATCCAAATGACCTTAATTTTTTACCCTGAAGCTTACTATTTGAGTCTGAGAATTTTGCCTTTATAGTTATGCTTTTATTCATCTTGTTATCAATAGTTGAATTTTTCTGAGTATATCACAACTAAACAGTATAAATGGTTTAGCCCATGGAAAAGTGAAAAGTTTTACATGAATATAAAGTACTCACATACAAATCATAATTCTACTAACTAGGACATTAGGGTAGAAGTTAAGACTTTCTTACTTCAGCCATCATCTCAACAAATGTGATGCGTAGAACCTCTCGAGGCTAAAAGAGGGACAAAATGATCGTTTATCCACATTTCAGCATACAAAGGCACAGAGTCCAAGACGGCTTTGCCTAGGAATTCTCCTGGAATAAGTATTCATACCAAAAAGGTATTTCCAGGAGACCAACTGTAGTAGGTATGTAGCTGAGTGGTGCCTGTCATAGAGACAAGGGACTAGGGTGACAGATGAGGCATGGACCAGAAAGGCATTCATGCATCTCTAACAGATGCCAGCACTGAAGACTGATGATGGAGGACCAGATGCCAACACTTCCCCACTGTCATCCTACTGTAGACCCTGGAAATTTGTCCTCCCAAATGACGTAGTCACCCTAGTATATGCTCATTGTCTATAATTCACTTCACAAAAAAGTGACTGTACCTTATGATCACATATATTCCAACAATGGTACCTAGAATCACATGAGGGTGTGAAATGTCGACAACTACTAACGTCAGTGGGTATGGCTTCTGAAGAAATATGGAATTGCCCTGAATTAAAATGGGCAAAAGGGCTTTAAATTTAGTATAGGCTTTAAATTTATTATTCACAGGATAATAAAGACTTGGATAGATAAAGGAAAATCTGTTTAGAGACCTAGGACATAGCCGATCTTTAAAAGATATTTCACTGTGTTGTTCTTACCTATTGCTGCTCTGGATATATTGAAGTAAAAATGACATAGTTACTTAGACTTGGATTAACATTACTCTTAATTTAAAAAGAAATACTTTCCAAAGTTTTAAATTCTAGCTTAAATCTTCATTACATAGGCAACAATATTTTAGCTGGCACTTCTGACTCTAAAATTTTGCCTTCCTAAATATCCTGAATATAGTTATTAAAACCATTCAACATGGCACCAATCCTGTTACTTCCCTGTGTAAAAATATCGCGTGGCTCTCTACGGAGCATCACAAAATTCAGATTCCTGTAACTGTCTTTTAAATAGTTCTGGCACCACTTTACTTATTGAAGCATCTATCACGTTTCCTGAAAAGTAATCTCATAAGAAATATCATCTCACTGTTTCAATATTTCATGGACGTATGTTCTTGTCAACCTTGCTATAAGGTAAGCAACTTGATGGCAGGGATAGCAACTGGCCTCTTTGTGTCACATTTCCATCTCTTAACTGAAAAAGGAGTAGGTTATGTCGGGAGTGCCAAGTTTCCTTCCAACTCTAAATTTCTTTTAGTTCCATTTCCTCCATTCTGCACAGCACATTGATCAACATTAAACCAAAAGCAAGCACTAAAATAGATACTCGCTTATTGATGATGTGTTTTAGCAAAACAGATTATGTGCACCAAAGTAGAAGTTTGCACCGACATTACTAAGTGACTACTCCAACCGTAATTACTGTTGTACGTGTAAGGCAACTTTGCTATTATAACTCAAAAATGTGTAAAGTCATGAAAACCTAAATTAAGATTTAGTTGTATTTGTATCACATGACATAGTGTGCACCAAGGGTGTTCGTAATTCCTGTGTCTTTTAGAGGTCCTCTGTTTGCCAAAGCAGCACAAAATACATCTGATACAAGAGGAAAAATGAACGCGACTCGGACTTCAGTGTTATTTGTTGTCTCCAAAATCTCTGTTGAGAACTGACGATCTTAGAATATTTTCAAAGCTTACAATATAGCATTCCATTTTCAGACTCAACCTTCCTGGCTGGACACAGTGTCAGTTTAGAGAAAACAACAACATAGTATGTTAGTTCTTAAATAGAGAAAATCCTAGGGTCACTATAGGGTAATTGCCCTATAATCTTCCTCCTCTATAATTTACTATCAGAGTGCTTTCATTCTTCTTACTGCCAAATGTTTTGAAGGAGGGGTCTACTCCTTGACCACTCACTCTATATTGACTCAACTCAATGAGTACACCCTGGCTTCCCTTGATCATTTTACTGAATCTTTTTTTTTTTTTTTAAGTCTCCAGGAAACTCGTAATAGCCAATACTAAAAGGTCACCTCAGTTCTCAAGCTTTTTGACCTCTCTCCTCCACCTACCTCTGATGTTCTCATTTGCCCACTTCTAAAAATTAAGTGTTCCACATGGTACTCTCTCCACCTTCTTCTTTCCTGTTATTCTCTCACAAGCACAATGGTTCCCAGGGATTCAACCTTTTTCCTCAGGACAGATGACGATCGACTTTGCATCACGATCCTGACATTTCTTAATCTCCAGACTCCTAACTGCATTTATACTTGGATGTTCCCATGGCAAGTCCACTTCAACCTAATAGTTACAAACTGTTTTTCTTCCCAAATCTGGGCTTTCTCGTCTATCCTCTATCTGTAGTTTAAAAATCTAAGTCATCCCAGCCACTGACATTCAAATTCACGGACCATCTTTAAATCTTTCCACAGCTCACCTCACACATCCAGTTGACCAAATCATGTCTACCTTGATGATGACTTGCATATATTCCTTAGTCTTAGCAACTACCCAAATCTTCAAAGACCCACCTTTTTCTCAGGGGTAGGCTTTAGTAGCCATACAAAGATGGTCTCACGTCACGTAAGGTTGTTCTGAACTGAAGCTCCTGGACTGTGCCTTGATAACAGCTCCATTTTCCATCTCTAGGTCTTCCTATTCTTACTCTCAATCGGTAAGCCCAGACATCCCTGACTGTTGATCCTCCTTGTTCAACTTGGTCCAGCATCTGCCCTTTTATAAGTTCTACCCATCGGCAGGCTCTTAAACTAGACTAGCCCAGACCACAAACAGAGCAACACATGTGTTACCTTTTGCCAAACCAGTAACAAAGCCTATCGGGTTTTTTAATGTTGTTTTTTTTTTTTTCTGAATAGAACAATAATGTAGACACACTTAGAAATTTTTTTTAAAATGCAAAACGAGTATCACCACCAAATTCCACCATTTTTTTGAAAGAGAGAGAAAAAGAGAGAATTAGCCGGTGGGACAGGGGGTACAGGGTGGAGCAGATGGAGAGGGAGAGAATCTTACTTAGGCTCCATGCCCAGCACAGAGCCCGATGCAGGGCTCAGTCTCATGACGCTGAGGTCATGACCTGGGCGGAAACCAAGAGTCTGATGCTTAACTGACTGAGCCACCCAAGCACCCCTAAATTCCACCAATTTTAACATTTGGCTAGATTTCTCTCTGGTTTGTATTATCATTTTTAAAATAAAATGGGGATCACATATTATACATAACTGTGTATTATATTATTTACTTTGAAAATAACTGTTTTCCATGCATTTAAAATATTCTTCAAAAATGATTTTAGGGCATCATAGTATTCCATAATTAATGTATCCATTCAATTTTTCAAAGTTCTCCCTTAATCCCTATAATAACCATCTTTACATTAAAATGTTTGTCAATAATTTTATTTCTTTATGATATACCCAGAAGAGGCATTACTTAGAGTAGGAAATTTTTTAACTCGTGATCCATATCACCAAATGGCTTTCTAGAGAAGCTGAACCAGTTTTGCTCCTCAACCGGTGGAAGATAAGAGCACTCATTCTCCAGCGGCAGAATTCTTAAAAGTGTTCTGGTTGCCTCCAGGATTGCCCATCCCTAACTCCTCTGCCCATCACAGGCAACTTTCTAAAACACAGTTATGATTACAGGCACCAAAAACTCCCAATGATTCCCTACCACCCACAGAGTAAAACTCATACCTCCGAGCATGGCCTCCAAGTCCTCCACAGACTAGCTGCAACTTCCTGTTTCTCCTTCCCCACGTCTCCGCCCTGCTCACCCTCCAGCCTGGGCCAGCACTTCTACACTGGGCTACACTTACAATCACCTGGAGAGGCTTTCACAAACACACAGGCTAGAGTTCTTTCCACACTAATTAAATAAGAACCAGGAGCTGGCTTCTTTTTTAATTCTCCACCAGATGATTTCTAATAGACAGCCAGCGTTTGAATCACCACCAGCAAGCCCGTTCTTTCCTAAAGTGAAATAGTTGGAAACATTAGAAGAGCATGTCAAAAATGCAAATTCTCGGGCCACACTTTAAGCATACTAACTCAGACTTTGGGGGTCTAGAGACCAGGAATCTCTAATTTAACAAACCTGCAGATTCTATAGTTTGAGAACTTCACTCTACTTCAACAAGACCACTGCCATTTCCTCAAGCGCCGCATTTCCCAGCCGTGCCGTATATGCCTCCTGCTCTTTAAGCTTCTCGTTTACAAAGTCTGTTCTGTATCTTCTCTAATCCCCATCTCATCCCTGGTCCACCCCCCAAACCATATCTTTTGTTATGCCCAACTTAAATACTAGTTCTTTCAGTCAGGTTTAATTGTTACAGCATTTTTTGTTTTCCGTGTTCATTGTTTATGTCCTTATTATATTTCCGCTCTCCCGCTCTGTACTAAACATAATTGTGTCAACATTAAGATCTACTAATAGAATTGACTTTTTCACGTGTAGGTACAATATCTGATTGACAAGACTATCTCCACAGTGTCTTGCACGTTTTTCTACAAATAGTAGACATATGTTAAATGTTTGAATTGAATAACAAAATATTTTTAGCCTGTGCTCTCCTTGATAAATAATTACCAAACACTGCTCCATAATGTTTTTGACAAATAGAAGCAATGCTGAAGAAGGTAATCTAGTTTTCTTTTTTAGTTAAGTCTTTAAATACCTAGTGATTTGATAACTAACCTTTTTTTTTTTCCTGCTAAATCAAGTATATTTTGTCTAATAGTTTAGGTATGTGATCCTAGTAAAAGGTTCTACCCAAGTTGTTGGCCATTTATTTAGAACATGAATTCTCATATACAAATTATTTAGATCTATCAAAACACAGAAAAAGTTAGTGGAAATGATTTAGAGTTTTCCGTTTTTCCAGTATATGAGCACAAGCGGAAAGTTAAAGTGGGATCTGGTATTCCAAGTAGAAAATAGTGCACATCCTCCCATTCTAGAGAAATGAATTCAAGAAACATTCACAAAGCCACTTCCCAGCTCTGTTCCCCTGAAGACCATGCCCAAATAAAAGCTCTTTCATTAAGCTTTCCAAAAAAGCCACCCTTTCCACCTCAGGGCTTCTAAAGCACTGATCATCATTCACTTTGTATTTATGATGTTTTCCCCTGCCCTGTAGTCATTCATGGACATCGCAACACCCCTCACTGGACCCTCAGGTCCTAAAATTAGGGACCAGCTGTTTTCCATGTTTGTGTTTCGTACAATGCCCATGATATTACCTGCTGCACCAAAGGTGTAGATAAACCTGAGATGAATGAGAGAATAAAGACGGTAAATCAATTTTGTTGAATTACAGGTATGAGGTAAGAGTTTTCAATTTCCTTTATCCAAACCACAAGGTAGCCTCCATTTCCAGAAAAATTGTCCCGTCATAGAGAAGCAAAGAATGGCCCTGTGGGCATGGATACTGAGAGGGAATAATTTATCTGCTCTTTACCCTAGGTAGACAGAGTAGGGAGGTTGCTGAGAGCATGTGTGAACCGTGTGTGTAAAGCACTTAAGTAACTCATGCTTTAGTTTCCTATTCTATAATTGTGGGCAAAATTTCTGTCAACCTTATAGGGCTGTGGTGAAACTTAAATTAATTAATATGTGTAAAAGCATCTAGTGTAGGGCACATGGTAAATATTCAGTTAATGGTATTTAATCTTTTTAATCCTTTCCTTCTGCCTTACAAAGACAAAGGACACTGGGAGTTTGTTTTTCAGAAACATTTGGTTCCAGAAAATAAAACCAGAGCAGGAAGTATATGGTAAATATTAAGGTGCATGCTTGACATGAGTTCCAAATACATGTTGTGTACTTATGTGAGAGGAATTGGATAACAAGAGCGGATAGGTAGAATATCTGGAAGAAGACTCCTCAGCATTATAGGTTTCCACTCGGGTTCTGCCACTTGTCAGTTGTTTGAACTTGGATATCTACGCTAACGGACCACTCGGGGAGAACAAACCCCAATGTTTTTTTATCCCATTGGACAGAGAGAGGAGGTCTTCTGTTTGAGTTGCCACCTGAAGATAAATAACAGGCCCCTAATCGATGGAGCACAGGATTGTGGCATCTGAGAATTCAAATATCAGGTGTCCATCGAAAGGAGCTTGGACAATTATAATTACATATAACAGCCAATAAAAAAAAGGTCCAAACTGTGTGTTGTTTCTATTCTTAGCTGTTTGAAACTTTACTCCTGACTTAAGTGTATGGTTGATGAAAGGCAAGAAAAGAAGGTAAGTTGCCTTTAAACGTGACGTGACAATGAAATAACAATGTGGAAGCAAGAATCCAACAACAAAACATGCCTCGAAAGATGAAAAGATACATGGGGAAGATAGAGGTCAAACTATTATCTATGGTGGTAAAAACTACTGATTCTAAATGTATTCAATTGGACCACATGAAACTGAGAAGTGTATAGGATCGTTGAATTGTTATGTTACACACCTGAAACTAGTGTAAATTATACTTGAATAAAAAAATTAAAACATAAAATAAAAATTGTCAATACCAGACAGTTTTTAACTTATAAAAATAACAACTTAAGGGGTGCCTGAGTGGCTCAGTCGTTAAGCGTCTGCCTTCGGCTCAGGTCATGGTCCCAGGGTCCTAGGATCGAGCCCCGCATCGGGCTCCCTGCTCTGCGGGAAGCCTGCTTCTCCCTCTCCCTCTCCGCCTGCTTGTGTTCCCTCTCTTGGTGTGTCTCTCTCTGTCAAATAAATAAATAAAATCTTTAAAAAAATGACAACTTCATATGTTTCAAGGCGACGCCAATTAAGAGATCATCACTCTTTTGAAGAAGGAATGGCTCAGTGATATTTTGCATAGTTTATATGGGGAATTATAATGATGAAAGATTGTCATTTTTCTATTAGGTTTATATTGCTGGAACCAAGATATATGAAAGAGAAGGGAAATAAAAAGTGCACACGCAGAGAAAAATCACAACTGAGCTCCCTTTTATAGGGGTAAAAAGGTAGAAAAATTGGACTAGAGGTAAGAATGGTGTCACAACGAAGAAAATCTTATCGATGTATAAAAGGTTAATTTAAGTCTGTGCATTCAAAAAGGGCTTCTAGATATGCCCTGTAAAGTCTCCCACTGACTTTGAGCAAAGCCCTTGTTAGGCTACCAAACCCTACAGTTGCATGTCCCCATCTTCTCTGTTATAATCCATCATTGTGCAGTGGAAGTGCCAGGAATCGCTGTGGACTTGGGAAGGGGAGAAGTGCCTTCTGCTAGCAGTCTATGCAGGGCGAGTAAACAGGAAAGACTTTATAAAATAAGTATCTCCTGAACTTTATGAGGCAGACATGTCACAGGTCCTACAGTTTCATGCTCTCAGCTGAACAGGTGAGGTGGAAAAACACTGAATAGGAGATTCTGATTATAATCCCAATAAAGAGCAAGGTCTATAATGAAATCAAGAACCTATGATAGATTTCAAAGTAAAAAGACTTAGTAACGAAACACAGTTGGCAGATAACATTTAGGAAACATGAAAAGGTAAGACCAGGGATGTTCGCCTAGGGGATGAGCAAAAAATGTGTAACAGGGTATTTGTGAAGGGAAATATACAGAAAATAATAGTTAAAATGTTGGCATTTTCAATTTAAAAGGGTAGAGGTACATCCAAGGAGAAGTGTTATAAACAGGATTACAATTTAGGAGTCCTCTGTACAGAAAAAATACTGGGCTGGAAAGTTAGTCTTTTTCTGCTTTGTCAACCCCCACAAACTAATGGTATCTGCCTTGAGCCTTAGATTGAGAAGGAGTCCAAATCCATGGCTGGCCTCAGCAGGGAAGTCTCCACGGTCAGTCAGCAATGTCAATCATTAAGTTTGGAGGCGAGAGTGACATCAAGGACCAGCCATCTGCCCTCACAAAAGATGGTGCTAAGCTACTTGGACATGGAGGTAGAATGAGAGATCTGCATGATGAGCACAGAGCCTCAGCTTTGCCCAAAGCTGAGTATGAGAGGGAACTGAGCAAGGCCATAAACAGAAATTTGGGAAGAAATTCAGGCAGGTCCAGAATCATAGAAACCAAGGGAGAAGAGAAGGCCATAAAGGAGGTACGGTCAACACAATCACATTCTGCAAAGCAGGAAGAAGAATGAGGCTGAGAACAACCCGTAGACCGGGCAGTGACAAGTTCCCGTGTGCCTTGGGAAAGACTGTATCATTTCAGGGAATGATGAAGTGAACCCTGTGAGGAATTAGTCAATTTTTATGTACCACATCCTTAAGGAATTATTAAGTCACCTCTCAGCCTCCACTTTTTGGGATAACTCATTACTGTATATCATTAAAGCCAGATCATAAGTTTGGATAACACAAACCTTAGTGGGGGGAAAGTACTGTAAAGTTTACTTTTGAGGCACCTGGGTGGCTCAGTCGTTAAGCGTCTGCCTTCAGCTCAGGTCAGGATCCCAGGGTCCTGGGATCTGGTCCTGCATCAGGCTCCCTGCTCAGCAGGAAGGCTGCTTCTCCCTCTCCCGCTCCCCCTGCTTGTGTTCCCTCTTTCGCTGTCTCTCTGTGTCAAAAAATTTAAAAAATCTTTAAAAAAAAGAGAGAGATACAGAAATCCTCAAAAAAAAAAAAGTACTCAGGTTTACTTTTTAAAAATTGAATAAGGGTGTTTTCTAATCTTGTTTTAAAATTATGGTTAGAGCTCACGTGAATGCAATTTTAAGATACGCTATTATTAATTTTTATTGTAAAAACTAACTTAAATTTACATCAAATTAAGAAAACCTTATAGAAGAAATTTCTTAAAACAGAGTCACCATTACACAGAATCTGACATGTGTTCTTAAAGTATTTAATTAATGCATCTCAATACCCCCTCTACCCTAGGTGGACAGAGTAGGGAGGTTGCTGAAAGCATGTTTGAATTGGGTGCAAGGTATATACCTACCCCATGCTTTAGTTGCCTCTTCCATAAATTGTGGACAAAAAGTAAAAAGAAAAGAATACGTCTAGTAAGATATTCAGGTCCCCCATCTGTCTGACTTACAAAGGCACCTGGCAAAGAAGAAGCCATTCTAGAAAAGAAGCCCTTGTTTCCTCTACCGTGAGGCTGAGATGTCTGTTGAGATACCCTCATTAAAGGAAGAAATGGCACTTGCCCGTGCGCTCTGGCCCTTTAAGACCCTGAGAGTCTGATTCACGAGGCACCGTGGAAACAAGACAGCTGGCAGCACCCAAGACACTGGCAGTTGGACAAGTAATGGCGGACAGATGGGACCTCAAGGAGAGGTAAAAGCAAGAAGCACTTGAAGAAGAAAAGAAATGTTAAGATGACCTGGAGGTAAGAAAAAGAGATTGGTAAGAAGAGTAAGTGAAAATTATCAGAATTTATTATTTGATACCCACAACAACAACAAAAGGAAGGGAAAAGGGCTATTTCTGGCATTTGTCGATAGGGAAAAAACCCCAAAGAATCAAAATTAGGTACTCCAAAAATCGACTGTTATTAGACAAGCCACAGTAATAACTTTTCATATCCTGAGTAAAGATGAAGTAAGCCAATTAGGACTTAAGAATTCCCCAGATTTTTATTTTTAATTTACTGGCCAGTTAAATTTTTTTTAATGGAGAATTACCATAAAATACCACTTTTTTTTAATTGATGAATCAAGGACAATCTGTAATTGCCATTACATATATGAAAAGACATTTTAACATGATACCAATGCTCCAGTGAGTGAGTGTCAGATACATTCCTGTGTGTGTGTGTGTGTGTGTGTGCACGTGCATGTGCATAAGAGCACACACGCGATTCAGGAAAAGGGAAAAAATTTAATATAAGTTGAAGGAGAAAATAATAATGCAAACAAAAACAGAGTTAACTTGCTCTAGATTACGTTCTTTCTTCTCCCCACTCACACTGCAGTGTACTAGAGTTCTTTCCTATGATGTAAATGTTATTTCACTGTAAACTTTTAAACAATCTCTATAATTTACATCTTGTTTTAACATTCTTTTTTATTTCAAAGATGGTATTGTCAATAATACTGGGAAGGGATTTTGCTATTCACTAGCATTTGACAAATAAACTTTTTTTTTTTTTTTGTGAGAAGAAATAAAAGAGTTCACCACTGAAGAGGTATCCCGATAATGTAAACACTGTGGTAGGCTAAAAACTGGAATCATCTGCAAGAACAAATAGGACCCATCATGACATTCCCAGGCCATATGGGAAAGACCAACAAAAGGACTTTTCCAGTGGAATCTCCTCTAATGCCACAAATTCCACGTGGCAATTACTTTCATCTTCAGGAAGAGAAGCAAAGACTACAGCTAAAGAAATTCCTTCTTCATAGGATGTTTCTAGTGGCCGATATAACAGCAAACACAGAAAAAAAAGATATTGCTGACTACTATGAACAAGCATTCCAGTCGATTTTAAAACATCACCTAGGAGAAGCAGTGACAGGGTTTCTGCTGGTATACCCTTCTTCTATTCTGCATATCCTTGAGAGTTCCAACGGTACGCTTTACCGAATTCTTCTAGATTATCTTAACCATCAAAAGAGTGAAGCAGAGTTTTTTATCCAAGGGATGAAAATTATCGTTGTGTCCCATAACATCCCAACCAGGCTCTTCATGCAATGGCATGTTTCAGTGATAAAAGTTCCAGTCATGTATCTCGATGATGTGACACAGACACAGTCCACCAAAGAGGTCATCACAGAGTTTCTCACTCAGACCCATAAGCTAGCACTCCATCTTTTAAAGACGGTTAAAGTGGGCGCTAAAGGACCAGGGGATAACTTGCACCAACTTGCACCTGAACTGCTCATCCCAGAACAAATAATAAAGTACTTGTGCAAATCTGAAGAGTTCATGGATCCAGAAACTTTCCTAAACATATACAACAAACCCATACATGTCACTTTGGATTCTGAGGTGATATGGCCCGCTCCCACCTATTTCTAGGATTGAGAGAGATGTGGTGGATAGGGTGCAATCTCTCAAGGAATCAGTGCTACTTAAAGAAAAGAACAGGATTTCTAAAGTAACTCTTCTCTTGAAAAAAGAAAGCACCAGAATGCCACAATATACACAAGGTAATATATTAATCTTTACAGAGCATGTTGAGCTAAACTTGAAAATTAATGTTTATTCTGATATTAAGTTCAACGTGTTATTTTAATGGGTGGAGGGGGTTAATAAGTTAATAATTTTTCAAATGTTAATATCATTTTGACGAAATGGCTTGTTTTTTTTAAGAAAAGTATAGATAATAAAGGGCAAATTCCGATTTTCATTCATTCTTTCTTTTTAAGATTTTATTTATTTATTTGGAAGAGAGAGAGAGAGCGAGCGAGTGCACACAAGCAGGGGGATCAGGAGATGGAGAAGCAGACTCCCCACTGGGCAGGGAGCCTGACGTGGGGCTTGATGCCAGAACCCTGGGATCAAGACCTAAGCTGAAGGCAGACGCTTAACCGACTGAGCTACCCAGGTGCCCATCACTCATTCTTTCAACAGTAAATGAACAATAGCCACCACACAGAAGCAAATTTCAGGAAACACCATTTTGTTCTCAGAATATAAAATTTAGAGGAAAAACACCATCATTGAGTTGCTGGCAACCTAGGTTTAGAGGCAAGTATGTGTAAAAGTAAATATGATATGATATGGTATGAGCATTATTATAGTTAGCACTATGTAGGAAACACTTGAAGGACTAAGCTCTGTGAGATATGATTCCTGAATTCAGAACACAAAACCTCAACTTTGAAAAGAGTGCCAAAGCTCATATATTCTGAACTATATAATCAAGAATTCTGAGGCTATTATAAAGCTGAAGAACACAGTAGCTTTTTGAAACAACCAGAAAATACATTGTCAGAAGGCACTGTATTCTTTCATGCAAAATCATTTTTTGAGCATCCTTCACATGACAGACATTTGCCAGATGTTAGGGATAGAAAACATGATTCTTGCTCACTTGTAAAACATTTATAAACGATCCCACAAAAGATATACAAATTGGTTTTTTTTTCCAATTTACTTCCTATAAAGCAATTAATAACATGCAATTTCTATATGACCTATTTTAAGTTGTTCTCTCCCTTCCTTCACCCAGGATCAATGCCCTTATTTAAAATATTTAAGTATTTTTAATTATTTTAAATAGTATAATTTATTTAAAATTATTTAAAATAGTATTTATTATTTAAAATAGTATAATTTGTTTATTTTAAAAAGTATCACTTGTTTAAACTATTAAATGGCATTAATATCTTGATGGCTTCAGTGACATTTATCCAAAATTATTTCAATATCTCATGAAACAGATTTAGTAGAAGAAATACTGTGTTCCATTTTACTTTTTTTTTTATTATTATTTGATTTTCAGTCTCTTTAGGGGAAAAAAAAGCAATCTCAGTATACAACTCAAATTTGCCATATGCAGATAATTTGTCATCACTGTTCCATATCAGAATCAAATTTCAGGAAAGACTGCTTCTATTTTTAAATTTTATAATATAGATTTAGATACAGAATGGCATTTTTCACTCTTAGCTGAACTTGAAGTTCTGTTCATTTAAATTTAGTAACAGAAAGAGTATATTTTAGATTAAACATGAAGTAATTCTTCTGGTTAAGAAAGAGTATATAACTTACAAACATTTTATCAATTTAGCAAATATTAAACACCTCGTAGTCATCAGTAATGTGCTATTTACTCTGAAATGTGAAAAAGACACAGGCATCCACACTTTGAGAATAAGTGTTCAGCAACAAAATGAGTGGAAGTAAAAAATGCTTTCCAGGCAGAAAAAAAAAAAAAGCCATAGAGAAAAGACTTGAAGAAGTAAGCCTTATCTAGGCTTGTGGATGTGAGAAGAGGTTGGGGAGGGAAGATGAGCATATTTACGAGAACAGAGAACAAGCAAAAACAGGAAGGAGAAAATGAACCATAAGTGTTCATTGAATCAGGTAAAATTCCTTTAGGAAGGTAAATTTTGTTTGTTTAGGAAGAGTATTTTCTAAAGTTAGCTAGTGAATAGAAGTGCAGTTTACAAATAAAATTGTATATTTATCTCTATAAAAGTATGACGTATTTCCCCAAAATGGCCATGGCTAATATCGCATCCCACATGCTCTTCTTACAATGTGGCCTTAACATTCATACATATCATGGTGGCTTCTAAATCCCCTCCCCTTGAAATCAAGCAGACCTTTGTAATTGCCTTGACCAAGAGAGTAAAACAGAAGTGATCCCATGTGACCCCCACGGCTAGGTCATAAAAATGCTACACACTTTACCATGATCACTTCAATGCTAGCTAGCTCTTGGAACCTAAAAATACGCTGTGAGCAATCCAAGTGATTTTCCAGAGGACATCCCCAGCCGAGGTCCCAGCCAACAGCCAGGATCACCACTAGACATGTGAGTGAGTGAACCTTCCGGTGATTCCAGACTCTAGTCTTCCAGTCAACCCTGGATTTCAAGCCAGCCCAACTGACACTGTGCGGAATAGTAGAGACGGTGTGTTCCCACTGAGCCCTGTCCAAATTGCAGATCTGTGAATGAGATAAACGACTGTCATTGATTTAAGCCCCTGTGTTTTAGGTGGGTGATTATGTATTAGTCTGGAACAATAATATATATGTAATAGGAGTAATCACATATATATATATATACATGCATGTAATTTCATATCATTTAGTTTTCATTCATCTATGCCACTAATATTTACTAAATACCTACTGGTAAATGTTTACTAGGGGGCCAAGCACCATGCTTGTCACTGGGGATGCAAGCACCCCCAGCTGAAAGGTGTGTATCTTCCTAGCATAGGCCTAGCACACTGCCTAGCATCGATCTTTTATTGGTCTGTAATACTTTCGTATCAGAAAGTATTATAGACCAATAAAATACTTTCTGATACGAAAGTATTACAGACCAATACAAAAAGCACTGATTGAAAATTAATTCACTGAGCCAAAGAAAAACATTAAAAATCAGAATCATTTTTGGAGGAAGTTATAGGAAAGATCTCAATGATAATATTACCGATTTACTTAGCATACTGTTAATTTACATTTGAAGGATTCTTGAAGTGTCCATTGTGAAAATAACTGGAAAAGAAGAGCAAAGAGACTCTAAATAAATCAAACTACTTATGTAGTTATTTATCTGTTTTAGTGAGAACAGGAGAATGAGTTTATTCAAGTGGAAGTTACCCTTCCTACAAGTCACATTAGGGGGGTTTCTACTTATTTCTCAGCTACAATATCACTGCTGAAAACATTTTGCGACTTTTATGACAGATGAATGAAGAAGGTTTATAAATCAAAGGGAGTTTAAAATATTTTTGTTCCCTCTAGTATTTTGACTCCCAAATAATATATACTCCAACTTGACTGGTGACCTTGATATTCAGTCTTCATTCATAAAAACATCTGTTGTTGTTGTTTTTTATTATTGCATTCACTCTCAAAGGAATATCTGCTGTCATCAAACATATTAAAAGAATGTGACACTGTTCTCTAAGGGGCGACACAAATATGTCTTCAGTAACAGTTGTATTATTAAGGTTCCTATATAGCTCACTAATATCATGTCTTTAAAAGGGAAGACACATAGTGTATGTTTATATAAATTTGATAAAATGCAGAAATATTATAGTCAGACCTTACAAAGGTAATTTAATTTGATCAAGTCAAAAAAAATGTGACTTATTAAAGCTTAGGAAGGCTCATAAGGTAATTCTCAACCCAATGAGAGTTATAGTTTCCTTACAATAAAACTTTCCATAAAGCTAGAGTACAGGGGCACCTGGGTGGCTCAGATGGTTAAGCGTCTGCCTTCGGCTCAGGTCATGATCTCAGGGTCCTGGGATCGAGCCCCACGTCAGGTTCCCTGCTCAGTGGGGAGCCTGCTTCTCCCTCTCCCTTTGCCTCTCCCCTTGCTTGTGCTCTCTCTCGCTATCTCTGTCACTATCTGTCTCTCTCTATCAAATAAACAAATAAAATCTTTTTAAAAAATTAAAAATAATAAAAGCTAAAGTACAGTTAACCCAAGCAGAAAATGAGTATTTTAATACCGAACATATAACATTCAGTGTTCTTATAACAATGAACATAGAACATACAACATATACATATCCAGTGGACATGCAACATTTAAACGGTGAGGCTGGTGCCATTCTAATTCTTGTATTTTGATATGGATATGCTCACAGAAGACTGACATGCCAAGGCTCTTATGTTCTTTTGAGAATAACCAAGGGCTTTCAGGAAGGTTATAGTTTTCATGAAGATTAACTAAAATAATGTTATTTGGAGGGAAAAATCCTCCCAGGGTGAATTTAAAATTTTTACTGTCTTCATCATAATTAAAGAGGCATGTGGACTCATTCATGGATAATCATTGCTTAATACAAATAGATTTTTATATTCAGTGACTTTATCATAACTTTAGCGACACGAAACCACATTTCAAATCAGTTAAACCTACCTCTAGCAGTAGAATTCCCCCAGCTTCCACAAGGAAGTGGAAATGAGACAGCCTATCATCAACTTTGAGACTATTTCATACTGTAGAAAATGATTTAATGTAGAATTGGAGTTCTCCCTCTTGTGGCCAATTATGTAAATTTCCAGATTACCTGCTGATAGGACCCATGCAGTAAACACAGTGCATAGTTTTTAAGAGAATATAAAGAGAACCCCCAAAAGCACTTTTCAAATGTCTGCTCTAATCTCCCTGTCTGGCAGATAAAGATTCTGAGACCCAAAGACATGAAGTGTTTTGCCAACAATGAAACCAAGAATCGATTAACACAAGTTTCCTATTTCCACTTGACTACTTTACATCATTAGTTGTGGTCATGGGTAGGGGGTCTGGATTTAATTCCGAGTGGTCTCTTCACTGTGGCACCATACCCCTCCTGTGCTCCAGCCCTCACGTAGTGCCTCCTCCGGATGTCCCCCTACATTTCCACAGGCATCTCCATCTCCATATGCTCTGTGTAGAATGCCTCCCCTCCCAGCCACCACCCCTCCTTCAATCTGCTCCCCCACTTGCACTCCCTGTTACTAGAAAATGGACCATTCTCCACACAGTTGCCAAGTCAGAAACCTGAACATTGTCCCAGTTTCCCCTCTTCCTTATTACACTGACAGTCAATCAATCCACCCATCTTCCCGCAGAAAGTGTTTCTAGTTGTCTGGCCTTGTTTTTGTGCTCTCCTTAGGGATCTCCCTCACTCCCATCTCCTCTTCCTCCTGCTGATCTATATAGTATTTCTATCAGTGTTAAAAGCAGTGTGGCACAGGTTTAAGAGAGCCCCCCCTGGGGACGCCTGGGTGGTGCAGTGGGTGAAGCCTCTGACTCCCGGTTTCCACTCAGGTCCTGATCTCAGGGTCCTGAGATCAATCCCAGTCTTGGGCTCTGCGTGCTCAGCAGGAGCCCACTTGGGACTCTCTCTCCCTCTCCCTCTGCAACCTCCCTCACTTGCTCTCTCTCAAATAAATAAATCTTAAATTTAAAAAAAGAGAGCACGCCACCTCTGGTATCCAACTGCTGTGTTGAAACCTGGCTCAAGAACTTGGAGAGCCACATTTCATTTCTTCACCTCTAGACACCTTAGACTCCTCACCAAAGGGAGCATGATAACAGTATCTACATTATAAGATTGATTATAATCAATAAAATATTGATTATATCAATATATTGATATATCAATATCAATACTCCCGGCATATAGTAAGCACTCAACAAATGTCATTCCTCCCATCAAAATACTTCAATGGCTTCTATTTCACCTCCAGGATAAAAAACAAAATTCCATCATGATCTGCAAAGCTTTGACTCCCAATATTCCTCCACTCCATCTTTATCCTCTTTCCTCTCACTTCTCTTAGCAAAATTCTGCTTATTGATCAAATTATATTTCCTCTGTGAAGGCTGGCAAACTCAAGAAACCTGCACTGTATGTGGTACTCAACCACATTCTAGCAATCCTTCTATTGTAAGGCTGTTGTCTATTTTCACACTCCTTTCCCCGCCAGTGACTTGTAAGCTATTACTCTGGGATTTGGGGTATTCAGATCTTCAGTGTCTCATTTTTAAAAAGAGGCTGTTAAAATATCTCTAAGAATTTTCCCATAAAATTAACTTTACTTCCATCAAAATGGTTGTGAAATGTCAATATATTAAATGTTCCTATGTAATTGATCAGGTTTTGGTCATTGTCCATGGAGCTCTTTAAAATAGCAAGTGAAAATATAACAGTTGTACCTTATCTGAAGTTTTCTGTTTTACCCACATATTAATTTCTTCCACTTTAATTTGGAAGGATACTAAGAAGACCTTCTGGAAGTGATTCAGCGGAACTTTTATATTTATGTATTACTATTCACTGAGCCAAGTATAGGAACTCATTCCCAATTCATTGGATTAAAAATAAAAATACTCTTTCCTATTGGAGCATCTGAGCAAGCTACTAGTAAGGTATACAACCTTTATTCCATATTTTAAAGATGTTTACTTTATGTTCTTCAAATCCTCATTTTACCTGCCACACTCACCTGTTCTTTGAGAGATATGTGCTTAATAAGGCTAATATTTATTATGTATCTCTTCTTAGGTTATTATAAAAGTGAAAATTTGCTTCCATTTTAATTATGCATTTCACATTTCTAATCTCGTTCTAAAGTACTAAGCCATTTTTAAAAGTACTATTTATAAAAGAGTGCATTAAATGTAAAGCCTTGATTTATTGAGGAAAAAATAAATGTCTGAATACTGAACACATTTACATTTTACCAAAATGCATTCTAGTGTAATGACATCCTGAGGGATCTCTCCCACTCATGTCTCACCTTCCTCCTCTCTCTCTTGTTTTTACTAGACTCAGTTTATACTAGACTTTGCTTTTTGAAAGCACAAATAATAAACTACTCTACAAGCTTTATTTCATCATAGATAAAACTACACACCTTGTAGTATTTTGATTCACCAATTCCTCACTTTCTATCCTCTATAGTGACAATTCTTGAGCACATAACTCTGTTCCAGACAAAATCAAAATGACAAAATGAAAAGAATATTGAAGTGAGATGACTGACTTTTGTTATGTACTCCATTACCAACTCATTATGTGGCCCCAAACAAGTAATTTTTTTCTTTTGGGGTCTCTGTTCATCTACATCATAGAACCTCTGAGCATTATAAAGAAGTCCATGAAGCCCTTGAACTGTATCCAAAAATGTGTCTCAAAAGAAAGACATGTTGTCTTAGAATCAGGCAGGAGGACAGGATTAAGATGTTTGTATTAAAATTTTGAGGGGCTCCTAGGTGGCTCAGTTGGTTGGGCGTCTGCCTTCAGCTTGGGTCATGATCCCAGGGTTCTGGAATAGAGCCCTGCATCATGCTCTCTGCTCAGTGGGGAGCCTGCTTCTCCCTCTCCCTCTGCCTGCCACTCTGCCTACTTGTGCTCTCTATCAAATAAATAAATAAAATCTTTAATAAAATAAAATGTTGAAGGCTGATGTCTGAATGAATGAATGTCTGAATTCATCTACCCTATCAGAAAGTATCTGTGGGCAATACCAACATTTTCCTTTAAAAAGTCCATCCTGGATGCATTCATATTAGTGCAAAGATGAATGGGAAACCAAAAAGCCAGAAAACTATATATTAGATTATGACATCTAAACAGCATGTTTGGTAGCACTGTAAAGTCAGGAGAAACAGGGAAGAGAGGGACATTTTTCTTTAAGGCTGATGGGAAGCCATTGAAGATTTTAAGCAGGGCATAATCAGACTGGTTTGGCTATTGAGTGGAGAATGGACCAGCAGGGGACATGTTGGTGCAGATACGCTCCTTAGGAAGTTGTTACAAGTCTTCTGGCAAGGGGTGATAATAGATAGAACCAGATTAATGACTGTGAAAATGGATGTAAGGGGACCAATTTGAAAGATAATCAAGAAGTAAATAAACATAGGTTATGAGGGAGAGAAAAGTGTCAAACATTTTAGATTTCTAGTTTTTACAACAAGATGGTACCATTCCTGAGGTAGGAAATATATAAGGAGTATAGAGTTTGTAAAGGAAAATGGGCTTTCAATTACTGATATATGACAGCTACGTCAGGTTGGAATAATTTTTGATACTTCCATCACTAATACCTTTAGAGGAGGTATAGGGAACATGCAACATACTAAATCTCATACTTTGTTGAAATGGCTAAGTACTAATACTACACATTTTCTGATATGAGTAAGTAACTTCCAGGAAACTCAAAACACTTTGATAAGTTAGAATAAATTAAGTTAAAGGAGAAAATGTCCCAACGATAATCCTGAGTCTGATATTCACCATCACAGCTCCCCTTAACATTGTATCTGCATTCAGTGGAGCCAAATACAAAACCAGCAACATTTACTGAGCTCAATTCCTTCCATTAGTCAAATAAAAGTCATTCAAAACATTACTAATTATTTACTGAGTGCCACATACATTTACTGAAGGTCATGCCATTGTCATTTATTGGTATGTAGTCATGTGTTAAGGGGGCAAACACATAAAAGCCTCCATAGGGCCCTTCCCAAATTCATTAATACATTATTTATTCCATTTGCAATAAAAATTTAGGTAAAAAGGTGTCCTTCGGCATTCTATGGAAATGTTTTGCCCTCTGTTTCTCTCAGCTGGTTGTAGGACAACATGACACACCTTGAATTTTATTCTCTTTCTGAATTTAATCATTCAGCAAGTGTGAACTGAAAAACTGTGTCAAATGCTTTATCAGGCATGGGGGCTTGGGGGTACAATGCAATCATGAGCAAATAAGTATAATTTCTACCTTACAGAGTATGCAGTCTCTATCTCCCTCTACTCCAGACACATAAAAAAAAGTAAACAGTTATAATTATAGTAACTATATTAATTAATATATTATATAATAATATATATTTATAATTACTGTAATCATCTTGGGTATCCAAGTAGCAATGGCTTCCTAAATTTACCTAGTGTAGAGGATTAGGGGATGCCTCTCAGGGAAGAAAGATACAAGGATTTCTGGAAGTTGCATAGGACTGAGCCAAAATAAAAGGCAAGGAGTAGGAGGGGAGTGTTCCTGGTGGAGGATATATTTATGTATACTTGATCAGAGGGATGTGCTAACACCCAAAGGCAAGAAGAGCCATACTGTGTTGAGAGATGTGAAAGAATATCAATAAGGCAGGACTTGAAAAACAAATGGAATCATAAGAGATGAGATTGGATAGCTAGGCATGGGACCAGATTACACAGACACTTAGAGCTACATAAGCACCATGACTTCATCTCAAGTGAAATGAGACACAGTTTTGTTTTAATCAGAGAAATGCCATGATTAGATATGCATTATAGAAGAACCAGTTTGCATTGTGAGAAAAGATGAGAAGGGTACTTGGTAACGAGACTGGACAGAGTCACCAGTTAGGAGGTTATTACAATAATCAGGGAACGAGATGATAGGATGTCTGTACAATGATAATGACAAGAACAGAAGGCACGTGCCATTCCCGAAGACAGACAATACTGGAAGAACAGTAGCTTGGGGACGTGCAGGGAGTAAGAGGAAGTTTTCCATTTGAACATGCTGAATCTGAGGTGTCTGCGAATCATCAACGTTGAACCATCCAGTAGAGCTTTGGATATATTCTCCGAAGTGCTGGAGATGGGTCTGGTAGAGATAGAGAATGGACATCATCACAGATGATGACTGAAGATTCAGGAGTGATCCTCTCACCCAGCACAAGTCGATAGTGAAGAGAGAAGACAGTCTACCTCAGAACCCTGAGGAATGCTATGGGAAGAACAGGGACCCACAAAGAAGTCGAAGAAGACATTATTTAAATCACCCAGAAGCAGAGAAAAAGAAGCAGATCAGGCAGTGACGTGGAAGCCAAAGGAACAATTTCTTTTAAAAGAGAGTACTCAACAGTATCAATTGTTGTCTCAAAGTCAAGTAAGAAAAGGAATAAAAAGGAGATTGAATGACAATGAGATCATTGGTAACTTGGAAAGAGTGACTTACGTAGTATATTGGAGACAGAAGCAGGATCCAGTAGGTTGAGGAGTGAAGGTTAAGTGAGGAAAGAGGACAAAGTATAAAGAACATTTCTACAAGTTCGGCTGTTGAGTTAGTTCTTAGTGAATTTGCAGAGTCAGTTTGGGAATGCAAAGGGCCCTCTGGAGATGTTAAAATTTTTACTAAGAGGAATACCAGTAGTTTATTCTGGTTTCAAGAAAGGAATCTGTCCTCTCATGTGAGATTAAACAACCAATCATGGCCCAAGGGGAAAAGAGCTCTACCCAGTTTTGAATGGCAAAGATCTGGTCTTGTACCTTAAAGATCCTCAAGTGACAGTTTGTGGACAGTTCTGGAAAAGAATGATTGCTCAATAAACATTTGTTTAGATAAATGCACTAATCTCTGGGAGAAATCTAGCTTTGCAGAAAGTGACTTTATAATATTCATGAGCTCTGGGTCTCCTGGGTGGATCAGTTGGTTAGGTGACCATCTCTTGATTTCAGCTCAGGTTATGATCTCGGGTCCTGGGATCGAGCCTCACGTCAGGCTCCACCCTCAGTGGGGAGTTTGCTTCAAAATTCTCTCTCTCCCTTTGTCCCTTGTGCCACATGTTCTCTCTCCCTCTCTCTCTAAAATAAATAAATAAATCTTTAAAAAAAGAGTATCTATGAGCTCTAATGTTACAGCTCAGACTTTGGGTTATTCCATTGGTATTTCCATGGTCAAACTTTTACAGTTGATTGCAAATTATGCCATGTCCTTTATCTACTTTATGGATCAACCCCATCACATCTGTAAATTTTGCTCTGGCCATTATCCAGAGTGCTTCCTCCTTTGCCCAGTCAGGGCAAGCTAGGAAATTGCAAATTATAATCAAATCTCAATCTTCCAAACTAATGATTTTAAAGAGCAATAATGCATAATCTAAAATGATGGTGAATTCATGAACCATTTATCTCTGTAATGTATGTTCATTAAATTTGACTATAAGTACATCCTATATGTCTTTCATAACAAAATTATAAAGCATTTCAACTGAAATGGCTCAAGAGGACTTGCAAGCTTTTCCAATTCCTCTAGTCCTGCTTCCTACTACATCCTATTGTTTATATCACCTTTCATGTTTAGGTGACTCATTAAAATAAACTAACATACCATGTTTTTTTTTTTTTTAGGATGGGGGAGATAATAAGCAGCATTTCCTTATTATTGCCATTGTCCCTATAGCTATATTTCTCCATTTCTGTCTTTCTGAAAAGTTTCATTCACAGGAGTAAAGAGAATAATATAATGAACCTGTATATCCATCATCCACCTACAACAATGATCAGCATCTCTTTTTAAAATTTGCTCTTTGTTAAGTGATATGACTATGATCTCTCTGACATATTATAGACTAAGAAAGGACACAAATATGAGAACTAGAAGGAGTTTCGGACACTGTCTATTGCAGCCTCATCCCTCGGTTACAAAAATGGACAGTTGAGGCTCAAAGCACAGCACTGAACGATGGTAAGGTGAGAACTAGACATCACTTATGCCTTACTTATCTCTTTGGATAAAATCAAGACTACATCTCTACTGCCTTATTCTTGGCACAGAATATTTCCAAAAATTCACATGTTACTAAATCCTATTTTCCACCATCTTACAAACCACAAACTACAAGCAAAAACTTAAAGTGTTTTAAAGTCTGGCATATTAGGCCCATGATTATTGGGTTGATTTTTCAGGAGTGAGCAGCTGAGTGATGGAGCAAAGAAAGTCCTCACCTTGGTTGTTTCTCAACCAGGACATCATCCATGAATGTACTTCATATTTATCTTTTTTATGGGATGCTTTCAGGAATGCCACACACAAGGGGAGGTAATTACCGGTTTGACATTTTTACTTTTGATCTTCTTGTACAAGCAGCAAATGTTTTTGGATACTGAAAGATGTTTAGGGCTTTCAGATAATATTAAGTTGAAATGAGTGTAATGTTTTCCTGAAGAATCGTCTCGTCCATAAAAATTGCTTTGTGGGATAATTCTTCTGAGGGCCATTAACTCATGTCTGCTGCTAAAGATGTTGACTCAGGGTAGCGTGCCATGTCAGAGATATTGGAAACCCCAGCTTACAGGCAAGCACATTCTACTAACAGAACTGCCACTTCTCTCTGGCACTACCTGGTTCTTCTTGCTAATATTAATCAAATGATAGTTGTATAAGCACAAACATAGTTTACAAATGACAAGAAGACAATGTTTCCCCCTTCATAACATAGAAGAGACACCAAAATACCTCTTTGATGAAGATAACTCCCAGTTGATTAACAGGAATAAAATGCTTGCATAAATAGAATTACATGTGCATATATGGAATAGAATTATATGTTAGACATATTAGTATACACAAACACACACACACACACGAGTATATACACAACTCTCTTAACCCAAACTAGAGAAACCAATTAAGATTTATAAAACTGCTCCCAATCAAGTGGGAGAACCAGGGATTTAACTATCATAGTTTAACAGTGCAGTACAAGAAAGTCCTTTTGTATAAATAATGGAGATCATTTCTCTACCAGTTACATCCTCCCCACCTCCTCTCCGATTCCCATCTGAGAAGCTGCCGGTGCATCTTTCCCAGAGTGTCTCCTCCCATAGCTCCTGGTGTGGCCACAGACTGAGTGGCCCTGGCCCCCTCTCTCCCACCCAATCTCTCTCTCTCCCCCTGCACCATTACATGTGTGCACATGCGCACACGCACACCCACACACACACCCACACACACACACAGGCTGGACCAGTCATTATCTATCAGAGGCAGCAAGAACCCATTTGTAAAGCAGCAAATGGTGAATCTGAAATAAGAAATAGAGATGAAATATCTGGAAAGACCAGAGATAGTCACCTCAACCCCAGATTGCATTTCCCAGCCCTGACTGAGGCCCTAACATTTTCTATCCATGAATCTTTCCACTAACCAATGCTTCTCTTTTGCTTAAGTTAGTTAAAGTGCTTTGGAGGCTTTTTTTTTTTTCTTTGAAGCAAACAAAAAATTTCTTAGCAGCCTGACATGGTTTTCAAAGCAACCTACTCACATGTAGTACAGAGTTCTAGATTTCATATTAGAGGATTCATGTTTGAATCTCTTATTTTCTGCTAGCTAACTGTGATGTTAGGAAAGTTATTAACCTCTCTGAGCCTCAGTTTTGTTGCCTGTAAACTGAATGAGCAGCCAATATGAAATTAGATAAATCATACATGAAAATAACCAGTAACCCAGTAAGCGCTTATTGAATTCATCAGAGTTTAGAGTATGCTCTGCAAGTTTGCAGTTTCTATAATGCAGTTATGACAATAAGCTTTGTGACAAGGACATAAGATGGTCTGAATTCTCACCAGCAGCCTAGGGAGACCTCAGGGATGTCAGGCCAATTAGTCAAGCTGCTGATACGTAATGCTTCTGCAGCAAGGATCCAGTAGTCTAGAGATCTTCTAGAAAATCCCCTAGCAGGATAAAGCACAGGGTAAGTCCTTCAGCTGGCTTTTGCTCCTTCTCTTAATATCCTCTGGAAGAATCTGAGCTGTACTTTGATAAATGCTTAAATGATGATTCAGACAACTGGACTCTGATCAGTTAATTAACTTTTATTAATATGTTATGAATACCCTGCTTATATTCTTCAATAATAATGTGAACATTAGAAAATCACTCACCACTGTAATTAAATGGTTTGATATACTTATGAAGGGATTTATTATTATTTTTAAAAACTCAAATTCTAAAAAGATGGGGGCGCCTGGGTGGCTCAGTTGGTTAAGCGACTGCCTTCGGCTCAGGTCATGATCCTGGAGTCCCTGGATCGAGTCCCGCATCGGGCTCCCTGCTCGGCGGGGAGTCTGCTTCTCCCTCTGACCCTCCCCCCTCTCATGTGCTCTCTCTAAAAAGATGAAAATGGATTTATATCGGTTTTATGAGTTTTCTTTCTTATTATATGTTTCTGAGAAGAAACTGGTTGCTTAATCACATGTACCTGAAGGAATAAAGTAATAACACCATTATGCCTTGTCACCTGATGTACATAAATTGATTTTTAATATTCATACTTATGAGAATTAGTGTAAGATAAAGTAAGAAAAAGTACTAATAATAAAGGAAGCAAATAAACATTTTTATTTCCTCCTATGAGGAGAGATAATTTGGGGTTTTCACCTTGAAGAATTACATTATTTACAATTTACATGAGATAAAAAATATTTAAAGTACCTGCTTCACTTTGGAAGTGTTATGCATTCATTGCATCTTTTGGTTTTTGGAAGATGCCTTTATAGGCATTATTATTGCCAATAATAAGAGTTTTCACCATTAGTTTTTTACTAAAATCTGAACATTAGTTAATCACATGTACACATCAACCACTGTACATATGGATATTTTGCCAAAGTTCTACCTGTTAATTGTGCCATGTGTGCAGAAACACACATTTTACATTTACTTGAACTTTATATTTTCATTTCGACCCACCAGAAGCAACTAAGATTCGATGAATGAATAAAAGAATGACCAAGGGGACAGAGTTTGAGTGTCTACTACACTGCAGACCCTGAATGAAGAAGACACAGATCCTACTGTCTCAAAGAGACTCAAAGAAAGAGAGACAGATATGTGAATCAACAATTGAAATGGCATTAGGTGGTAATAAAGGAACGTGAAAATCATCCTGGTGGCACACAGAGAGAAGCATCAATTCTCCATGAAGTGGCCTCACACCTGAGCCTTGGAATCCGAAGGTCCTGGATCCAAGCCCAAGCTCTCTCTGCCATTCAGTGGTTGTAAAATGGGGAGCCTCATCTCATCTGCAAGATGGAAGACAGTAGTGCCTACATCTTAAAATCGTTTTAGAGATTAAATAAGACAATGTGTGAAAGGCTTGTTTCGGCCTAGTATGTCTGACATAAAATGAGTGCTTTTAACCTGTTACTGTGACTGCGAACTGAGAATTAGGGAGGTGTTTAGAACACCAGGGAAGCTTCTTGGAGCTATCCACAACAGTTACCAGTGGGATAAAGAGAGGACAGAGCGTGCACAAATCTAATTCTAATCTAAATCTAATCACAAAACCTTCCTCAGCCTCTGAGTTACAAAGCAAGGCAGGATTGGTGAGTGGCCACTGGTTCACTAATTTCACACTGTTAATGTGAACAACACACTCACACGCTCCTTGTTTAAAGGGCGCATCCCAGCCTTCACCCACCCCAGCATTTTGATTCCATCCAAGCTAGTCCAGGGACCTCAAATCTTCAGGGTAACCCCATTTAGAAATAACTGATGAGGGGCACCTAGGTGGCTCAGTTGGTTAAGCATCTGCCTTCAGCTCAGGTCATGATCCCAGGGTCCTGGGATCAAGTCCCGCATCAGGCTCCCTGCTCAGCGGGAAGCCTGCTTCTCCCTCTCCCACTCCCCCTGCCTGTGTTACCTCTCTCACTGTCTCTCTCTCTGTCAAATAAGTAAATACAATCTTTTTTTTAAAAAAGAAATAACTGATGAAGCTGAGCTCTGCAGGCCATTCTAGCTTGATTTTACTACAAGTAAGTAAATTGCCATATTTGACTTATAATTTAGCAGTCTTATTGTTCATCTTTATATTCTGGAATCAGGAGAAAGTGACACATATACACACACACAAAAGTACTTACTATTGATTACATTTAAATCAGCCACTTTGGTGGCCTTTGTCTAGGATATTCACAATTTTGAACCCCAATTTTTGAAAAATGAACCATAATCACAAAGATCAGGACTGTCCTCTTCTAGGACATTTGTCAGGCAGGTTTATTTGTACAGTGTGTTTTTCCCTTCTAGACTATAATTCCACTGAGGCAGACGACATGGGCACCTGATTTGCCTCGGTACCTCCACCAGCTCATACAATGCCAGACGCGGTTAATCAAGAAGCATTTTGTTTTCAGAAAAACAGAAAATGCTTGCTTTCCTTGGCAGGAGGCAGGAGTGGTGGAAGAGGTGCAGGGCAGGGGTAGACTGGAAAAATATTTAGGAAGCAAAATGAGCAGACGTACCAATCTGATGAGGGATTAAAGGAAAACACTCTCAAGTTTCGAGCCTACAGTGTTGGATAAAGATGATGTCCCAGGGGCGCCTGGGTGGCTCAGTGGTTAAGCGTCTGCCTTCAGCTCAAGTCATGATCCCAGGGTCCTGGGATTGAGCCCCACATCGGGCTCCCTGCTCAGCGGGAAGCCTGCTTCTCCCTCTCCCACTCCTCCTACTTGTGTTCCCTCTCTCGCTGTGACTCTCTCTGTCAAATAAATAAAATCTTAAAAAAAAAAAATACAGTTGACTGGGCACCTGGGTGGCTCAGTCATTAAGCGTCTGCCTTCAGCTCAGGTCATGATCCCAGAGTCCTGGGATCGAGCCCCACATCGGGCTCCCTGTTCCTCAGGAAGCCTGCTTCTCCCTCTCCCACTCCCCTTGCTTGTGTTCCCTCTCTCGCTGTTTATCTCTCCCTGTCAAATAAATAAGCAAAATCTTTAAAACAAAACAAAACAAAACTAGGCAGTCTGGGCGGCGCCTGGGTGGCTCAGTCGTTAAGCGTCTGCCTTCGGCTCAGGTCATGATCTCAGGGTCCTGGATCGAGCCCCACATCGGGCTCCCTGCTCAGCGGGAAGCGTGCTTCTCCCTCTCCCACTCCCCTTGCTTGTGTTCCCTCCTGCGCTGTGTCTCTCTCTGTCAAATAAATAAATAAATAATCTTAAAAAAATAAATAAAGATGATGTCCCTAACCAAGGAAGAACACATTAGATGGAAGATTAATTCAGTTTTAGAGATTATGTGTTTGAGAAGCCTATGAGAGAGAACCACCAGTGAATAACTACAGATGTATACGAACCTGAAATTCTGTAAGCAGAATAATGGCCCCATCGATGCCCGTGATCAAATTCTCAGAACCTATAAATGATATCTTACATGTCAAAAGGGACTTTGCAGATATGATTAAAACTAAGAACCTTGAGGGAAGGAGAGGATCCTGGATAGATAGGCACAATCTAATCACAGGAGTCCTTTAAAGCAAAGGGTTTTTTCCTGCTGCAGAGAATCAGAGATAAGGTAGCAGGAGAAGAACTTGTTGGCTTTAAAAATGGAGATGGGTAGCCCTGAGCCAAGGAACATAAGCAAATTCTAAAAGCTGGAGGAGGCAAGGAAATAGATTTTGCCTTAAATCCTCCAGATAGGAAGACAGCCCTGCCTGTACCTTGATTTTAGTCCAGTGAGATCTCTGTGGGACTTACAGAGCTAAAGATTAATAAATGTGTTGTTTTAAGTCATTAGGTTTATGGTAATTTGTTAGAGCAATAGGAAACTATATACATTAGGTCTGGGTGGAACAGAAACATTTGGATCCATTCTTTGGATTTCTGTATAACAGATATAAAATAATTTCCTTCATGAGTTAATGCTCCTCCCTCCTAGTTTCTGCAATCTCAGAGCATGTGGTGTAAATGCAGTGCCGGGTATTTCTCTGTTGTTGATCAGTTCTACTCTCAGCATTCCTACTCTCTTCTGCGACTGGAAGCCAGAAAGCTACAGCTGACCCTTGCACAACATAGGGCTTAGGGGTGCTGACCCCGTGCAGTCGAAAATCTATATAACTTTTGACTCCCCCAAACCGTAACGACTCCTAGTCCACTGTTGACCAGAAGCCTTACCGATAACATAAACGGTCAATTAACACATATTTTGTATGTTCTATGTATTATATACTGTATCCTTACAATAAGGTGAGCCAGAGAGAAGAAAATTAGTAAAATCATAAGGAAGACAACACACATTTATAGCACTGTACCGGATTTAGCAAAGCAAATAAATCTGTGTATACGTGGACCAGGCAGTTCAAACCTGTGCTCTTGAAGGGCCACCTGTACTCTCTGGAGATGTGTCAGTGGCGAATCCACAGAGCTCCTCGCCAACCGGTGTCTGGTTCAGTCTGCCAGTGGAAAGCACTGGTGGCAGAGTGCAAGTTAGAATAAGGAAAGAAGACACGATTTTCTTTCTTCCACTTCTGCCTGAAGCTGCCTGGGCATCTTCACACTCCTAGGTTCCGGTGGCAGTAGCAGCAGGCACCAGTCAACGGCTGGCCTGGGCGCTAGCCAGGGCAGGCACCAGCCACGTGAGCAGGGAGACCCACAGAGAGAGGGCCTGCAAACTTTTAGATGCCCACAGCGCAGACCCCCTCGGTGCTTTCAGAAGCAGCAACAGGACCACCAGAGTAAGGTTTCCAGGGTTTAGGGAATACCATTTCCCCTTTGCTCCTCCAGCCCCAGGGGCTAGAGTGACTTCCTACAATTACTAATCCCTGGGTAATAGCACCTTCCCCTATTCTCTCCCACAGGCTATTCAACATATTTGTAAAGAATTCCTTGCACTGTACACCCTCTGAAAAGCTACAAATGTTTTCTGTTATCCTGACTAGACACTGACACAAATGCTTTCTGCAACAATGATATACAGTACTTTCTATGTGTGCCAAAAGCAGAATGTATGTGTCTAAGAGTTTGCATCTACACACGGACCTTAATATTTGCTCACATGTATACCACACGCAATCCTTAGTCACATAGTATTTCCTCCTTTCATATATTTTCCTGTAGTAGGTTTTTATGGGAAGAGAAAGTGATGGATGAAAAAACACCTGATTGGTTCATTAGAATTTCCAAAGGCAGAGAAAGATATTTAAACACAATAATGAGGCTGGATGCTTATCAGCATGGAGACAGCAACTTTAGATTAAATATCTATCCCTAATAGAAAAGAGGGGGAAAAAATTCCTTCCACAAGGCAGCAAGATCATAACAACAACTCATCTACTTAACTCGATTTGCTTTGACAAAAACAATAGGAAAATGTATCACCGTCATGAATTAAAGCTGCATCGGGAAAGTAGGGCACACTGAGCATTTTCATTACAGAAGTTGTGAAAACATGGGGCTGCTATTTGCAACAGCTGTGTTAACCACAAAGCTATCTGGCCTCCATGCCTATGCTTCCTTTCCCAAGAAGACACAACTCTAGTAAAGAGCAATCTGACAGGGTCATCCAAAAGAACAACGGTTTCAACAAGTTGACATTAAAGTGTCAAGTTCCCAGTCAGTGTGGAGAACATGTGAAGGGGTCAAGGACACCTGTCTGTGACAGAACGAGCCAACTGTTCTGGAGTAACCGTCGACTGCCTTTCACCATGCACTTACTAAGTGCCAGACACTGGGCTAAGCATGTGGTATTCTTTGGATCACTCACGTTTTACAATGGCCCTAGAAGACCAGTAATATTCCCAGTGAGCAAGCTGAGCATCAAAGTGGTGGAGCAGTCACACAGTTAGTTGGAGCTGGAGAGGGAGGTCAAACCAGGATGGGTCAGTTCAAGTCTAAAATCAACGTGGCTTAGCTACTCCTCTAAACTGAATACAAGAAGGGAAAATGTCCATGATCCCACTTTAAACCTGCAGGGGTAGGAGGGATAAATGCATAAAATAAGACAAAATACAGGCATAAAGAACACAACAAAACCCTATACACAAAACAGTTTATATCTTAAAATGTGAAATAAATATAAAAACATGCAACTTTTGTCACCAATCAGCACTGGGAAGGACTTATCTTTTAGTGGGCACAGATGCATTTCAGAGATCTAAAGAAGTGATCATTGCGTTGGGTCTTCAAAGTTATTATATTAATGGTCTCTAATACCTTTGATCAAACTTCCTTAACAGGACTTTCTATAATTGATTCAAAACATTCTTTTTTTTTTATGTTATGTTAGTTACCATACAGTACATCATTAGTTTTCGATGTAGTGTTCCATCATTCATTGTTTGCATATAACATTCTTTAAAACTTCCATTTTCTTTGTTTTCTTGATGGAAATGTTATATACCTTTAAAGCAGGAAAACTCTCATTTGGCCAGACCACCCCAAATTACCCTAAGAGAGCAAAGAGGAGTATTTGGGGTGAACTTTAAACTGTATCATTCCTGTGTATTTATCTATGAAGTTATTTCTCAGTTTTTCTCTCCTTATAAGAAAGGGCCTAATTATAATGAATTTACTCCACTAGTAACTGAATTAATGATGACCCTCCTCCAGCAGGGACCCAACAAGCGGCAGATCCAGGGAGATTCCCCTTCCTCCCCGGGGAGGAGCCGCAGGGGAGTGCACCGCAGGGATCTGCTGGGTTTGGAGACTCCACCTGGGGTCGGGTGCCAGAGATAGAAACGCGCGGTCACAGGCCAGGTGAGCACGGAGTGCGGCTGGAGACCGGGAGACGGGAGTGATTGACTGTTTTTTCTGGAGGCTCACTGAGGAGTGGGGCCCTGAATTAAGGGTTCCTCTAGGGCAGAGATTGGGAGGCCGCCATTTTAGCTTGCAGGGAACAAAAGCTCCTGAGAGCAAACCCAAGCAGATTACTTAGCCTGGACCGGCAAGGGCGGGGCAATTCCGCCTTCGGCAAAGACATTTGGGAACCATGGCAACAGGCCCCTCCCCCAGAAGATCAGTGAGAACAGCCAGCCAAGACCAAGTTTACCGATCAATGAGAACGGCAGAACTCCAGCAATACAGGAACAATGCACAAAGAATCCACGGCTTTTTTACCATGATTCTTTAGTCCTTCAAAGTTAATTTTTTTTAAACTGTCTTTTTTTTTTTAATTTTTCTTTTTCCCTTTTTCAACCAACATCTTATCAATCCCTTTTTTAAAAACATTTTCATTTTTCATTTTTAGAGTCATACTCTATCCCTTCATAGTAGTTACCCTTATTTTTAGCATATATATATAAGTTGTTCTCTCTTTAAAATTTTGAAATAGTTTCTTCTAACAGATCAAAATATACCCTAAATCTCTAGTGTATGGTTTTATTCTACTCTCCTGCCTGATCACATTCTTTCCCTTTTTTTTTCCTTTTTTTTAAATTCTTTTTTCTTCAAACAACTTCTTATTAATTCCTTTATAAATTTTTTATAATTTTCATCTTTACAGTCATATTCCATCCCTTCATCATATCAACCCTTATTTTTGTACATATATAAGTTTTTCTTTCTTTAAAATTTTGGGAGGCACTTTCTTCTAACAGAACAAAATATACCCAAAATCTAGGGTGTGGCACTGATCTAGGCACCAGCCTGATCATATTTGATCATATTCTGTTTTTTTTGTTTTGTTCTGTTTTTGTTTGTTTTTATCTTTTTCTTTTTTTCTTTTTTCTTTCTTTCCCTTTCTTTTCCCCTGGCTCAGGTCTTTTCTGATTTGTTTAGAGTATATTTTCTGGGGACGTTGTTACTCTGCTAGCATTTTGTCCTCTCATTAATATACTCTCCTCTGGACAAAATGACAAGATGGAAAAAATCACCTCAACAAAAAGAACAAGAGGTAGTACCAACTGCCAGGGAGCTACTCAATAAGGACATTAGTATGATGTCGGATCTAGAGTTCAGAATCCCCACTTTAAAGATACTAGCTGGGCTTGAAAAAAGCATGGAAGTCATTAGAGAAACCCTTTCTGGAGAAATAAAAGAACTAAAATCTAACCAAGTCGAAATCAAAAAGGCTATTAATGATGTGCAATAAAAAATGGGGGCACCAACTGCTAGGATAAATGAGGCAGAAGAGAGAATTAGTGATATAGAAGACCAAATGATGGAAAATAAAGAAGCTGAAAAAAAGAGAGATAAACAACTACTGGGTCACGAGGACAGAATTCGAGAGATAAGTGATACCATAAGACGAAACAACATTAGAATAATTGGAATCCCAAAAGAAGAAGAAAGAGAGAGGGGGGCAGAAGGTATATTGGAGCAAATTATAGCGGAGAACTTCCCTAATTTGGGGAAGGAAACAAGCATCAAAATCCAGGAAGCACAGAGAACCCCTCTCAAAATCAATAAAAATAGGTCAACACCCTGACATCTAATAGTAAAACTTATGAGTCTCAGAGACAAAGAGAATTTCCTGAAAGCAGCTCGGGAGAAGAGATATGTAACCTACAAGGGTAGAAACATTAGATTGGCAACAGACCTATCCACAGAGACCTGGCAGGCCAGAAAGGACTGGCATGATATATTCAGAGCACTAAATGAGAAAAATATGCAGCCAAGAATACTATATCCAGCTAGGCTGCAATTGAAAATAGAAGGAGAGATAAAAAGCTTCCAGGACAAACAAAAACTAAAGGAATTTGCAAACATGAAACCAGCCCTACAAGAAATATTGAAAGGGGCCCTCTAAGCAAAGAGAGAGCCTAAAAGCAACATAGACCAGAAAGGAACACAGACAATATACAGTAACAGTCACCTTACAGGAAATACAATGACACTAAATTCATATCTTTCAATAGTTACCCTGTATGTAAATGGGCTCAATGCCCCAATCAAAAGACACAGGCTATCAGACTGGATAAAAAACGAGACCCATCGAAATGCTGTCTGCAAGAGACTCATTTTAGACTCAAAGACACCCCCAGATTGAAAGTGAGGGGTGGAAAACCATTTACCATGCTAATGGACATGAAAAGAAAGCTGGGGTGGCAATCCTTATATCAGACAAATTAGATTTTAAACCAAAGACTGTAATAAGAGATGAGGAAGGACACTATATCCTACTTAAAGCTCTATCCAACAAGAAGATCTAACAATTGTAAATATCTATGCCCCTAACATGGGAGCAGCCAGTTATATAAGGCAATTAATAACAAAATCAAAGAAACACATTGGCAACAATACAGTAATAGTGGGGGACTTTAACACCCCCCTCACTGAAATGGGCAGATCATCTAAGCAAAAGATCAACAAGGAAATAAAGACTTTAAATGACACACTGGACCAAATGGACTTCACAGACATATTCAGAACATTCCACCCCAAAGCAACGGAATACACATTCTTCTCTAGTGCCCATGGAACATTCTCCAGAATAGATCACATCCTAGGTCACAAATCAGCTCTCAACTGGTACCAAAAGATTGGGATCATTCCCTGCATATTTTCAGACCACAATGCTTTGAAACTGAACTCAATCACAAGAGGAAAGTCGGAAAGAACTCAAATACATGGAGGCTAAAGAGCATCCTACTATAGAATGAATGGGTCAACCAGGAAACTAAAGAAAAATTTAAAAAATTCATGGAAACCAATGCAAATGAAAACAGAACTGTTCAAAATCTTTGGGATATAGCAAAGGCAGTCCTAAGGGGAAAGTACATAGCAATACAAGCCTTTCTCAAGAAACAAGAAAGGTCTCAAGTACACAACCTAACCCTACACCTAAAGGAGCTGGAGAAAGAACAGCAAATAAAGCCTAAACCCAGCAGGAGAAGAGAAATAATAAAGATCAGAGCAGAAATCAATGAAATAGAAACTAAAAGAACAGTAGAACAGATCAATGAAACTAGGAGCTGGTTCTTCGAAAGAATTAACAAGATTGATAAACCCCTGGCCAGACTTATCAAAAAGAAAAGAGAAATGACCCAAATCAACAAAATCATGAATGAAAGAGGAGAGATCACAACCAACACCAAAGAAATACAAACAATTATAAGAATATATTATGAGTAACCATATGCCAGCAAATTAGATAACCGGGAAGAAATGGATGCATTCCTAGAGATGTATCAACTACCAAAACTGAACCAGGAAGAAATAGAAAACCTGAACAGACCTATAACCACTAAGGAAATTGAAGCAGTCATCAAAAATCTCCCAAAAAACAAAAGCCCAGGGCCAGATGGCTTCCCAGGGGAATTCTCCCAAACATTTCAAGAAGAATTAATACCTGTTCTTCTGAAACTGTTCCAAAAAATAGAAATGGAAGGAAAACTTCCAAACTCATTTTATGAGGCCACCATTACCTTAATCCCAAAACCAGATAAAGACCCCATCAAAAAGGAGAATTACAGACCAATATCCTTGATGAACATGGATGCAAAAATTCTCACCAAAATACTAGCCAATAGGATCCAACAGTACATTAAAAGGATTATTCACCATGACCAAGTGGGATTTATCCCTGGGCTGCAAGGTTGGTTCAACATCCGCAAATCAATCAACATGATACAATACATTAACAAAAGAAAGAACAAGAATCATATGATCTTCTCAATAGATGCAGAAAAAGCATTTGACAAAGTACAGCATCGTTTCTTGATCAAAAGTCTTTAGAGTATAGGGATAGAGGGTACATACCTCAATATCATAAAAGCCATCTATGAAAAACCTACAGTGAATATCATTCTCAATGGGGAAAAACTGAGAGCTTCCCCCTAAGGTCAAGAACGCGGCAGGGATGTCCACTATCACCATTGCTATTCAACATAGTACTAGAAGTCCTAGCCACAGCAATCAGACAACAAAAAGAAATAAAAGGCATCCAAATCGGCAAAGAAGAAGTCAAACTCTCACTCTTTGCACATGATATGATACTTTGTGTGGAAAACCAAAAGACTCCACCCCAAAACTGCTAGAACTCATACAGGAATTCAGTAAAGTGGCAGGATATAAAATCAATGCACAGAAGTCAGTGGCATTCCTATACACCAACAACAGACAGAAGAAAGAAATTAAGGAGTCGATCCCATTTACAATTGCACCCAAAACCATAAGACACCTAGGAATAAATCTAACCAAAGAGGCAAAGCATCTGTACTCAGAAAACTATAAAATACTCATGAAAGAAATTGAGGAAGACACAAAGAAATGGAAAAACGTTCCATGCTCATGGATTGGAAAAACAAATATTGTGAAGATGTCAATGCTACCTAGAGCAATCTACACATTCAATGCAATCCCCATCAAAATACCATCAAGTTTTTTCAAAGAAATGGAATAATCCTAAAATTGGTATGGAACCAGAAAAGACCCCGAATAGCCAGAGGAATGTTGAAAAAGAAAAGCATAGCTGGCGGCATCACAATTCCGGACTTCTAGCCCTATTACAAAGCTGTCATCATCAAGACAGTATGGTACTGGCACATAGATCACATAGATCATGGAATAGAATAGAGAACCCAAAAATGGACCCTCAACTCTATGGTCAACTAATCTTTGACAAAGCAGGAAAGAATGTCCAATGGAAAAAAAGACAGTCTCTTCAACAAATGGTGTTGGGAAAATTGGACGGCCACATGCAGAAGAATGAAACTGGACCATTTCCTTACACCACACACAAAAATAAACTCAAAATGGATGAAAGACCTAAATGTGAGACAGGAGTCCATCAAAATCCTAAAGGAGAACACAGGCAGCAACCTCTTCGACCTCAGCCACAGCAACTTCTTCCTAGAAACATTGCCAAAGGCAAGGGAAGCAAGGGCAAAAATGAACTATTGGGACTTCATCAAGATAAAAAGCTTTTGCACAGCAAAAGAAACAGTCCACAAAACCAAAAGACAATCAACAGAATGGGAGAAGATATTTGCAAAGGACATATCAGATAAAGGGCTAGTATCCAAAATCTATAAAGAACGTATCAAACTCAACACCCAAAGAATAAATAATCCAATCAAGAAATGGGCAGAAGACATGAACAGACATTTTTCCAAAGAAGACATCCAAATGGCCAACAGACACATGAAAAAGTGCTCAACATCACTCAGCATCAGGGAAATCCAAATCAAAACCTCAATGAGGTACCACCTCACACCAGTCAGAATGGCTAAAATTAACAAGTCAGGAAACGACAGATGTTGGCGGGGATGCGGAGAAAGGGGAACCCTCCTACACTGTTGGTGGGAATGCAAGCTGGTGCAACCACTGTGGAAAACAGTATGGAGGTTCCTCAAAAAGTTGAAAATAGAGCTACCGTACGAACCAGCAATTGCACTACTGGGTATGTACCCCAAAGATACAAATGTAGGGATCCGAAGGGGTACATGCATCCCAATGTTTATAGCAGCAATGTCCACAATAGCCAAGTGTGGGAAGAGCCAAGATGTCCATCGACAGATGAATGGATAAAGAAGAGGTGGTGTATATATACAATGGAATATTATGCAGCCATCAAAAGGAATGAGAGCTTGCCATTTGCAACGACGTGGATGGAACTGGAAGGTGTTATGCTGAGCGAAATAAGTCAATCAGAGAAAGACATGTATCATATGACCTCACTGATATGAGGAATTCTTAATCTCAGGAAACAAACTGAGGGTTGTTGGAGTGGTGGGGGGTGGGAGGAATGGAGTGGCTGGGTGATAGACACTGGGGAGGGTATGTGCTATGGTAAGTGCTGTGAATTGTGCAAGACTGTTGAATCACAGATCTGTACCTCTGAAACAAATAATACATTATATGTTAAAAAAAAAGAAGAAGAAGAAGAAGCTAGCAGGAAGGGAAGAATGAAGGGGGGGAAATCGGAGGGGGAGACGAACCATGAGAGACGATGGACTCTGAAAAACAAACTGAGGGTTCTATCGGGGAGGGGGGTGGGAGGATGGGTTAGCCTGGTGATGGGTATTAAAGAGGGTACGTTCTGCATGGAGCACTGGGTGTTATGCACAAACAATGAATCATGGAGCGCTACATCAAAAACTAATGATGTAATGTATGGTGATTAACATAACAATAAAAAATTTTAAAAAGAGAAAAAAAAAGTCACATTCTTACCTGAGATGATTTCCTTGTTACATGGTGCACAGGATTCTACCTTGTCAGCCCTTATCTGCCTCATCTTACACCCCACCAGTTCCCCTGCCCAGATCCAGAGGAAAAGGAGGGGGCTTTAATCATCCAACACTCGCTCCCCACCTTTAGTAGAAGCAATTGTGCTTCTCTCGATTTTGCCTTGCTCCTAGGATTTCCTTTGAACAAAGCATATACATCAGCACTTAAAAAATAAGACAACAACCTGAAAACCACTGGTCAAACATTAGTGAGTTGTTTCCCAACAGGGAGGGAGGTGATATTTGGAGGCTGCAGTTTCTTTCCCCATTTCACCAAGCACAGCACTCAAGATCAGAAACTGAATCCTAGGGCTAGCCTTATACTGATGACTTAAGGAAGAATTTAAAACTTTAAATGCCTAAATTTTTGTCGCATAAGCAGATCACACATTGTATTCCAGTCAGTGCCTACTGGGTCTAATTCCAAGATCTTCAGATTAAATGATGCTTATATACTACATAAATCCACCCAAGGCCACTTTCTATAAGTATCTTTATGCCAGTTATGATTTCTCACTAGTTATGGATTCTCACCTGTTCTGTTCCCTGGGAAGAACTGGTTTTCTCTATCACTTTCAAGGGTGGAGTACACCCTGGTGATCCCAGAGTATGGAACTGAGTATGACTTAAAAAAAAATAAAAAATTCACAGCAAAGTGATCTACTATTGGAAGGAACACATAAGGAAGGTTTATTAGTCTTTATTACTTTTCTTTTATAACACAGTTTCACAAATCTCCCTTCTATGATGATAAACAAATCATCAATGGCTGTCTCCAAAGATTTTCTAGCAACAACAGACAGAACTCTTGAACTCATACCATATAGCATATGGATATTGGAAGATGAGCACTAAATTTCATTGAAAATATATGGTCAGTTCTTTAAATATATTTAAATCCATTTAAATTAGTATTGATTAATATAAATAAGCAATGTTTGGGTATTATCTGTAATCCTCTTGGCAATAATCCTGTTTCCCTAGTAACACAAACTTGTATTTCATCCTTGTGCATGTGTATGAAATTATAACAACTTTTGTAATAAAGTTTACACATCATTTGCACATAAATTTCATTTTTTATGAGAAGTCCAAGCTAGAGGTTTCTTTCCTTGAATCATTTATTGTTATCTCACCACTAAATACATAATTCACATCTCCTCTCAAATAATGAAAACTCAACAGAGCCATTCCTAACCACTTGCAAGAGATTACTAAATCTACACGATGGCCAGATCTTCGAATTTCAACATGTAATATTAAGGAAAAGATAATGAAATACTTCACAGATGTCACCCTGGATATAATCCATGTGTTCTATTACCATAAATCCATTCATTCTTACCTAATCAGGATCCTTTTGTTCATTTGTTTCAAATAGTTAACAAGTTTGCTTCCATCATTCATAGTAGACAAATGAAGCAGTTAAAACACTCTTTTGTTACCTACCCCGACCCAAAAAGTGGGCCTTCACTCAACACTTTGCTGGCAACTGAGCTGCAAATATATGCATTCTTTACTAAAACTCACTTTGACATCATTTTAAAAAATAAGGCAGTTTATAATCTGGTGTAAGGACATTCACTGCCTTTGGGTGGGGTACTTAGGTGGTATTTGGTATATCTGGGGCTCTCAGGGAATTCTTATGTTCTCTATCTACATCTGAGGCATTAAAAAGCTGCATGCTTATAATTTGTGACAATTTACATATTATGTTACTCTTAACACAAAAGTTAAAAGATAACTTTCCATTTAGCTACCACTATGTCTAGCATAGAAAATGTTGGGGATTTCATGAAATTATAATTATTACTTCAATTGGTCCCATCATTTTTTATTTAAAAGTAATGCTTTCCCCCCTTAGGAATTTGCAGATGTCTAAATCAAAGACTAAAGAAATTAAGAAAGATAGCCTTAAGATGTGCCTTTGAAATGATCTGGTTTTTGTGTTCTTAAATCCATCTTCCATAAAGATGATGGATACAGTATAAAAGGGAAATATCTGGGGGAAGTAGTCGAAAGGGTGGACAGTATTTTTCTAAATGTACGATAATGTTTTACTGAGTTTACCATCTTTCAAGAATATAAAAACTACAAGTATATTTCAAAACTTGTATTACATTAAAAAGTGTAATAAGTAAAGCACATTGAGTTGCAGAAAATGCAATTAATGTATAAGAGAAGAATGCAAGTGATGTACAGGGAATATTAGTTCTCACAAATTTTTCAATCCTTCACGTGATTTAACAGTGAAAATCTATCCACCAGCTCTCTCTGAATAGTTGAAGGGATGTCATTTCCCGGGCGTAGATCTATCCTCTTTTTCCAAAGGGCAGAATGAGGAACAGTGAGTAAAAGCAAGAGGGAGGTAGAGATATCTGGGTAGGGGCAGAAGGAGACTCAGCATTAATCACATTAGTCTCACAAGAGGATCAGTCACTTTAGTAAGCAGAGACTTCCCACCCCGGGAAATGTTCACCCATGTTAAGAGTGGTTGTATTTGTTTCCTATGGCTGCTCTAACAAATTACCACAAAGTTACTGGCTTCAAAGAACACAAATGTATTATCTTTCAATCCATCAAGTCAAAAGTCTTACTGGGCCAAAATCAAGATACTAACAGGGCTGTGACTTTTCTGGATGCTCCAGGGAGAATCCGTTTACTTGCCTTGCTGAGCTTCAAGAGGTTGCCTGCATTCCTTGACTTGTGACCACTTCCTCTGTCTTTGAAGCTGGCAGCATAGCATCTTCAAAGCTCTCTCTCTGACTCTGACACTTCTGCCTCCCTCTTATAAGGGCCCTTGTGGTTACACTTGGCCCACCTGCATAATTCAGGATAATCTTCTCAACATCCTTAATTTAGTCACAACTGCAAAGCCCCTTTGCCATGTGCGTAACAGATTTGAAGGTTCTGAGGATTATAACATGAACATCTTCGGGGAGTTGTTATTGTCTATCATAGTGATATATTTTAAAAATAGATAATGGGAGCCTAAATGAGATTGCTAAGGGCTCTTCCAATATTTATATCCTATGAATAAGGCAAAGAAATCAAATATCTGTTAACAACTGTTGAAAAAGTCTATTTGTATTAAGAAACTGACCATACAATAAACCTGATTTCCCCATCCCAGATAGTATTACTATCTCTCTGTATGTCCACCTTAGAGGGCTGGCTATTTTAGCTAAAATTCCTTGTTTAGAAGAAGTCCAAGCTTCTCTTATTGACAGTGGCCACATCTCGACTGATCCAAGAAAGAACAAATGCTAACAAAATGTTGTTGGAATGTGTGTGACTAATAGGTTCAAGCAATGGGAAAGTATTGGCAATTATGCAAAAACCACCCACAGTTGCTCCAGGATGGTGCTTTCTCAAGAGCTATGGTGACAACTGATCAGGGAATTATTGTCTCTCTTTCAAAGAAAGAAAAAATGACAGAGAGAGAAGGAGAGAGGAGAAGGAGGAGGAGGGGAAGGCAGAGGAGTCAGGAAGGCAGGCAGGCAAGAAGGAAGGGAGGGAGGGAGGGAGGGAGGGAGGGTGGGACGGAGGGAGGAAGGAAGGAAGGAAGGAGAAAGGAAGGAAGAGTGAGAGACAGAGAAAGAAAGAAAAGGTGTAAGAGCCACTGTTTTTTTTCTCCTTATTATACACTCCTAAATAGGAAGGGAATAATCAAGTTCCTAACTTGTAATTCATTTCTCAGAAGCTATTAAATATGTGCCAATGAAAAATGTGGCTTAACTAACTCATCTACTCATACATAGCCAATCTTCAGTCCCTTGTGGCCTTTAACAAAAATGTTCTGAAATGGTTACATGGAATAAAGCACTCTGCAATTTGGGTTAATAGGAAGTATTAAATTATACTTGAAGCAATTGACCAAATGACCCTGATAGATATTAAAGCAAGAAGCATTACGATGAAAACAGTGACCACTTAATCCATCAGTAGAACAGTGTGCATTCTCAAAGATCCTGGTGAACTAACTTGGGGAAACAGTCTCTAAGGAAAAGTTTTCTTCATGGAGGTACCAGCGGGACCAAAGGGAACATATTTATGCCAATTAAATTTCTACCAAAATCTTTTTCTTCCCTATTGAAATCAATAATGAACCACAAGCTGTGCTCAGCTCTGGGGATATAAGGATAACAGCAGATATGACCTCAAGGATCTCACATCCCATGACTGACATGGAGACCAAGAAGAAACTCCAGTTCAGTAATAATCAAGGTAAGCAATGGATGTGATGGCAGCCTACAAGAGAAGTGTCTGACTCATGATAGAGAACTCACGGTCAACTCACATGAGGACCCAACTCTTCAGTTAGGTCAGAAAGAATATATAAAACATGATGCAAACAATGAAGGCCAAAAGAGGATTTGTGCCAGAGGGAACAGCATGTACAATGGAATAAAGGTCTGGAAACACCCATCATAGTCAAGAACTCTGAGTCGTTTGGTCTGGCTACAGCATAGGATCAGGTGGAAAAACAGAGTTAAAACAAAAGACGTAGATAGGGGCTGGATCATGAAGACTCTTAGATACCATCCAGGGACTCTGAACATTTTAAAGATAATGTGAATGTAATTAATATGGCCACCAGGGCATCTCTTGACTTCATGTTTAGATGAAGCAAATTAATAGGAAGGGACAGACTTAAGGAGAGCCTCCATCCCTTCCTTCCTCATTCAAAAAAAAAAAAAAAAAAGGAGGGGTCCAGGGGTTATTTTCTGGTTAGAATATGATATTTATTTCATTCACAAAGAGGAAACGCATCTAGCCTTTGCTTGCCAAGAAAAATGTTAGGGAATATAATTATTCGTTGCAAAATGGAGAGAGATCTGGAAAGGACATATGTGTGTGTGGGGAGGCACTGACTGGATTTGTTGCTCAGGAGGTTGATGGGACAAGTGAAGTGCTGAGTAATAGCTGTGGGAAGGTGGGCAGGGGAAGAACACTGGTAGGTAGGTTCTGAATGGAGATATGGGGGAAGCTCTAAATTCTGAGCTAGAGATGAACGTTAAATGTGGACGGTGAACTGAGAAGGAACTTGTACACTTCGGTTGGGAAGCAGACAGAATGGGGTGGTTCTCACCATTTGCAGGGGGTCTGTACCTCTGGAGTTAGACATACATGCCAACATTTACACATAAGCCAAAAAACATACCGAAAAAAACCTAATCATCATGTTAACGAAAGGAATAAGGATCAATGGCAAGAGGAATAACGGGGAGGGAAAAGATTGTTTAGAAAAAAAAAACAAACTGGCAGTATCCATTTCAAAATAAACTATATCCTGCTTCCCACACCCACACTAAAGTGAAGTAAAATTTGCCAAAAGAGATTTGCCAATTGTCAAAGCAAAAAATTGGCAGCCCTAATTATACTTGCTATAAACGAACAAAATGACTACTTTCAATGATTCTATGAATCATTGTCAAAGGTGGCCAGTACAAAAGCCTGAGTGGCATCCTTATATTTAGATAGTCTATATTTTATTATTTATTTATAGCCTGACTTGCAAGTTCACAACAGAACTAAGTCATCTGAAACTTTATACATTGAAACAATAAAATATAAATTTAAAAGAATGAGAGCCATGGAAAATGAAATTAAGATACAAGCTGAACTGGGAATAAGAGATGAGCAGGGGTGGGGATAGCATGCTGTTTTGGATGCCAACATTGATTCCCCACAGCTTTGTTAAGCCACAGATTTGTCTCTGAGTTTCCTACCAGCCAAGGAAGTAAAGAAAGAAAGAAATAGCTAACTCTAATAGTTCTCTTTATCTGTGAGGAAAAGGATACTATCAGTTTTTCAGAAGTACATGTTGAGATTTTAGGTATCAAGTTTGAATGAAAGAAGGGACTAGTTCAATGCATGCTATCACCGGAAACGTAACCTCATACATGAGTAAATATTTCTAAGAGCCCTTTTTCATTTCATATGCTATGTAACACTCTTTTGCATTTTTTGTCTTCAGTAAGCCAGCAAGGTCTTAGTTACAAGTGAGAATATTGTCTAAGGTATAATATGACTCATCTTTCCAGAAATTCTGGAAAGTTCTTCTCAAGTTCAGTAAGCACTTCCAATGCAAGGGATTCTGTGGAACTTGGTGATTGGTCTATTCCTATCATCATCATAACTACACTTTGTCATGAAAATACATCAAATATTTAATTTCTCTCTCCACACCTTATCCACTAAGTAAACCTGACTCACAAAACCTATCTACCAAAGGCTGTCACCTGTCCTTTTATAAGGATTACCTGAAAAGCGGTACTTGTTAAAACCAAGATATTTTCCAGCAAAGTAGCATTTTTACTTCAATTTTGATTCAAATTACTTTCTACAAAATATGTACGTATATACTAAAGAATTATTCTGACAATGTGTATTTTGAACAAACCAAATTCACACTGAAATGCACTTCATAGAGTTATTTGAAATATATATTACTATTCCTGCTCCTTGCTCCCAATACAGCCTAAAACGTACTGATATTTCAAGCTCTGTTAATACTTATCACATGAAAAATATGTATCATAGTGCATATACATTATACAACAAAGATCTCCTAGCTACTCTTTCACCTACAAATGATCAAGTTATATGTTAAATACCATCCTCATTTAATCTACATGATGCCAATATGTTTTATTTTAATTTTGTTTCCAAATTATGGAGGAGAAATTTAAGATAGAGGTTGTCTTAACTGTATGTCTAAAAGAAACAAATCAGAGGATTTGATCTATCAAAATTTAATCATGAAACAAATGTAGTATAATCTAATAAAAGTCACAAACTATACCACTTAAATAATCATTTGATTCTTTTTTTTTTCATTTTTCCAAAGAAGACATCCAAATGTTAGACATACAAACGAACAAAATGACTACTTTCAATGATTCCATGAATCATTGTCAAAGGTGGCCAGTACAAAAGCCTGAGTGGCATCCTTATGAAAAGAATGAAAAGGTTGAAAAGGCAGTGAGAAGAAAGGAGTTTGTTTAATACAATATTTGTCATAACAAAGAAAACATGTATTATAAGAATCATACCTGAATCGTCTTTATTGTAAATATCTACACGTTTCAGTATGAAAGTCAGTATTAGCCTACTCATGAATTCCAAAAGAGGACATAGGTGACTTCTCTATGGGAGACTACATCTTCATAATTATATTTGGCACATGAAAAGTGCATCAGTTTGAGAGCATTTTTAGATGTGTTTAACATTTACTTAGTAAACATAATGAAAACACACAACAGAAGAGTATAGGCATTAGAAGAAACAACAAGGTTGGGTCTGCACTCATTGCTTCACGTAAGGAGTTCTCTCAAGAGATGTACCTTCAAGGTAATTTGTTTCTAGAACTTCTTTCATTTATACATATGCATTTTCAATTTTTAAAAGAGAACTTTATATGATTTTTTAGTCCATTTAAAATGCTGGTTTCTTTGTATGCCACCTCCTTCCATTAGGCAATTTAGTCAGATGTATAATTTATAATGAGATCACTAACCAGAACAAAATACAAGCAACAACAAAATCCAGGGACCCTGATCTATTGCTCAGATGAAAATCCCCCAAATTTCCTTCATATCCAAAGTTTTAGGGGAAGACAATAGGCATCTCCAGAAACAGATAATTGTAGACATATAACTATGGTACTTTCAGGAATAAGCACTTCTTAAGAAGTACCGCTCTATGTAAGCTTCAAAAGAGTGGTAATAAGCTAAATGTGCATCACGGATAAAATACACAACTCTGATTATTATTAATATTTCATCAGTTGGTAACCTGGATGATAGTCATACTATTAACCACACACAAATTAAGTAACAAACCATACTCGAATCTAAATTTGAGGCAATATTTGTTATTACAAAAAATAACTATGAATAAATTCAAACATATTTTTGGCACTATGTAGAGGATATTATTTGTTTTATTGAACTCAAACATGGTGATAGAAGAACTTAGAAGTCCACACACACAAAAAAAATGAATTCACTTATAGACTGTTTTCTTATGAATACTTCAATTACAATAACAATTTTTCACACACTGCCTAGCTCATATGAGAAACTACTGAAACCTTGAAAAAGTCATTCAAAGTTTTACGGTTAGCATATTTGATGGTAAAAGACTTCACAATGTAACACACAGGTGACTTCTTAGGTTTGAGCGCTGATAACATTGTATCTGTATGCCCATGTGTGGGTATTGACAAATATGGATACATGTGTACGTGTATATCATATGGATTTTTAAAGTCATCATTCAGTCATTTTATTTCAGAGTTGTGATAGGGTGGGGGATAAATATCCTAAAATGTGAGAGGGTGCAAATTTACTTTCTAAAGTTAGTACTATGTAATACTCAATGGTGTACAAACTCTGTCATTTTTCTTTTCTTTTCTTTAACCTATCCCTGGATTTAAAGTAACATAAACTATCTCATCAATTATTCACATTCTAATTAGGATGAAGAGCAGTATGCTATTTTTTTTTCATATCAAGTCTCCAAAAGAAAAGAGATGCAACAGACAAGACATTTGCATGTGTTCACTTTGAAGATATGAGCTGAATTTCACTCCAGGATTTCCAGTTTGCTGATCTGCAAAAATTGTTTGGGGGTAAAATGCTTTATTTATTTCTCAAGTATCCCACTAAGTATCTATTATAAGAACTCCATGCAAAGATTCAATGTTTTCTAAATGAAATCCTTTGAAATAAAAATGTATATAAATATAATCATTTCCCTTGTGCTGTCAGTTTAATATCACGTGTCTAGATTCTACAGGCATGTGATTTGAACAAGACAAATGTATATAACTACTTTAAATATATAAGTGCAGAATTACATCCAGAAGACATTGAAATGCTAAATTCATATTATCTAGATTGATATCAGAAGACTATATATATATATTCTCTATATATGCATATATTATATATATAATGTAAGGATAATTTCTTCTGATAGTAAGGATAATTTCTTCTGATCTGTCAGAAGAAACTCTCCTTACATCAAAAATTAATTGTGGCTTTTCTCCTTTCTGTAACAAAGTTACAAAATAGTCTCATTTGATAATTGTGTTATGTGCTACTTTTAAACAGCTCTATTAAAAAGGAAAGTATGGATTAAAATAGAAAGGACACTTGGATTAAAAGAGTGAGAACCAAAGTTGAAGTATTGCAGACCTTAGTAAGAGTGAGTTAAATCAACTAATGACTGTATCCCAGTCCAGAGTCCCAGATAAACTGAGTCTCAGTGAGTGGAAATAATCCAAATCAATGATGTAGAGTTTAGTTTGAGACATTCTGGGCACAAATTTTGAAAAAAAAAATAATAAAAAGGTATTGTCAGAGTAGATATGTGTTTTAAGAAAAAATAAATGACCCTATCTTATGGATCTGTGAGTTTAATATTTATGTTGATGAAAAAAATCAATAAATGTCTGTCAACCTGAAAGTAATTGGGGGGTGTGTATTGCTCAATATAAAAAAAGAAATGAGGCATAACCCCAGTTTTTAGCTTCGTGCTTCATAACTCATTAATAAAGAAGGCAAACATACACTCATCTATACTAGGAGACTTACTTAAATGCTCAAGGGTCTAGGGCCCAGAAGGTAGTGACCTATTTTAATTTAGGAAGAAAGACTGAGTGTCATATAATGTGAAGGCAATGACTTGTCTCAAAAACCTGCCTGTGACAGAGAATGAATGAACATCAATTTTTCACACACTGCCTAGCTCATATGAGAAACTACTGAAACCTTGAAAAAGTCATTCAAATTCCATAGTAAAATGTAAACGAAGACAAAATAAATCAGATGTCCGTGTACAGACTAACTTGGCTATTTTTTGAATGATGAAAATGTAATTTAAGTATAATTAAGTATAATCAAATGTGAAAATACTGGAGAGAACAATCCCATGAGTCAAAGTGTAGCAGCTAGATAAAAGAAAATGAATTAGTATTTTATAAAAATGAGCCCAGCAGTGAATAGGAATAGTGTCCTGGGGGTGTGAGCACCTGGCCAGCCAGCAGAGACATGTTGGTTTTGGGCTGTCTTGTCATAACCACATTCACGTGTCCGTCCCTGGGGCATCCATCAGGCTTCTGGGAGATGAGTGACCACAGTGGAGAAGGAAGGACCCCTTCTGACCATGTGACAGAAATTTCCTCTACAAGCCCTTTAGATTTTGGAAAATTAATTCCCTATTCTAACAAACTTAAGTAGAACTGAACGATGTAAGAACTATGAAGTAATTCTTCCTTTATCCTGTGAACTATTAAGGCATATAAGCTATAACACACTACCCAGTTCAGATTTCCATAACCAAAGAGAGGGTTTTGGAACATAGCCACAGAGATTATCAAAGCGTTGAACACTAATACCTTGGAGAAAAGTGGAACATTCTAGGTTTTCAAGACGAAATGAGCTCAAAGAAAAACTTGATAGATTTAAGTTTGCTATAAGGAAGATTCTGACACTGTGCGTTCTTAAACATTAAGGTGGTTTGCTGAGACTGCAGAAACTCCAATCCTGAGAATCTTTAAAAATAGAAAGGATTCAGACCAGCTGCTCAGAAGGATTGAGTGTGGGCTTTCTTCAACTAAAACTCTCCAAGACCCCTCTAACCCTAAGAGTTTAATTGTAAGTGTCAATATAAACAGTATATTCCATTCTAACACTTCTGCTTCAGTACCATGCAGTTGAGGGGGTGGGAGGGATTGCCACGACCCACATTCACAGTGCATAAAAATATGTGAGGCACTAGTTTGTCAAATTAGGAGTCCTAGTGATATCTCTGGGTACTTGGACTTTCTGATTTTAAATTTCTCATGCAAATCACATATAACACTTAATCAAAAGTTTTAAAGATATATTGCACTTTTGAATAATTCAGGCTAATGAAGCATTAAACCATGATGAAAAGTGCAAAAAATAAATAAATAAAAATCAGGCAACTTAAGTTTTCCTTCTTTATATCATCCGGACTTAAAATACTGGTTTTTCAATTAAACCAGAAAACTTGTTAATAATCCAAAACTTTTTTCCTAATATGTCATGACATTTTTTTGAAATACATTTGAATCCGTAAAACATTAGTCTATAGCATGTGCCAATTAATAAATTAATAATATATCAAAGTCCTAGAGTCTGGTCAAAATTATTTTACAAAAAAAAATACTTGAATAAATCAAATAGTAAACTAAATTGAATAGTGCACTAAGTTGAGTGATCACTCCAATTGCATGTAAATACATTTGTACCAAATACCACAAGCTATCCACTTCATATTTCCACAAAGGACTCTTCCGTGTTCCTTAAAGAACCTACACAGTTAAGCATGAGATTTAATCAAGTGCTGGCATCCCACACCTTTCCGTCCGTCAGTACCTCGATGCAAAATCTTTAAGAAGTTTTTTTTCTTATAAAGTAACAGCAGCATTATTTAACTCATCCCAACTGATGACTTCACAAAGCATGGTTATAAAGTGCCACTCAAACTTTCTACACTGCCCAAATCAGCAGATTCGTAACTTGACATAGCACACAGAAGCTACCCTCACAGCCCTGCAGTTAACTGCATTCGGTAAATATTTGCACCCACAGCACTACAGATGCTAATGACTGCGTTGAACATACACATGTAAACACACACCCCTCAGTGTGTAACAGCCTGTCAATAAAATGTAAAAACAGACACAATATACTCATGGGTAAGGTAGATCTCCACCACCACCCACTCATTGTACCAGGACAATATCTCTTTTTATCTTGCTTTTGGACGCGCGCGCGCGCGCGCGCGCGTGTGTGTGTGTGTGTGTGTGTGTGTGTGTGTGCGTGTGTGTGCGTGCGCGCAGGTTACCGGAGAGGGAGATCCGTTCTTGCAGAGGGGCCCTCTGAAGACTCCTTTAATGCCCCGGTAGTGCCCATTGCTGAGATGTCTCGAACTGATGACCAGGTAACAAGCCATGTGGGTCCAAGCAGGAGGCGCAGAGTCTCAACTCCTCACCAGACGATCAGCCGTGGAAATGCGGGCTGGTTTCTCAGCAGCAGCAGTGACTGCCACCTCCCGAGAAGAAGCGGCCAGCAGCAAGCAGGGGACGCGGCGGCCGCGCGACCCCGCTCCTCGCCCCGCGCGGGGCTCCTGCGGCCGGCAGCGGCAGCTCTGACGGCGGCGGCGGCGGCGGCGGCGGCGGCAGCCACACAGCACTTAGGGGACCCGGCGAGCCAGTCCACATGCTGCTCTGACGAGGGGGCTGCTCAACCGCGGGCCGGCGATATAATTTTTTTTTTTTTTTTTTTTAAGGACAACTTCCTGGGTCCGCCGGGGAATCAGGAACTCCTCCGCCCCCTTTCCTCCCGCCCCCCCCCCCCCCTTTCGCACCCAGCGCACGCCCCGGGATGCTCAGGCGCGGGTCCCGGTCGCCTGGCCGGGGGCGTCCGCGGGCTGGGCCGCGGGCTGTGGGCTGCGGCGCCGGGCAGCAGCGGCGGCGGTGTGCCCCGGAGAGTGGCGGGCGGTCCTGGGGAGCGCCACACCGCTGCCCCCGCTGCAGTGGCGGGGGTGGGGGCGCAGGAGGTAGCGCGCGGGCTGGGGTGAGGACCGGGAGTTGGGGACGCGGCGACCTGTGAGCGGGAGCGGCTAGCGCCCCCGCTCCGAGCCGTCGGCTGGAGGCGAGGGGCGCGCCGGGCGGCCGGGCGAGGAGGTGACAGCTGCGGCGGCGGCGGCCGGAGGCTCTGGCGGCTGCGGGACGCACCGCGCCGGCATCCTGCCATCCGCCGCCCCGGCCCCCTGGTCCCTCTGCCCCGTCTCCGGGCCAACTTGGCGCCGGGTTTAGGGGCGGGGGCCCGGGGCGACTGGGGAGGGCGGCGGTGGAGGAGACGAGCAGGAGGAGAGCGTTTTCTGCACTCTTTCGCTGCCTGCTCGCCTTCAGCATTTTTCAGCGCTCCGGCTGCGGGCGGCGTTCGCAGAAGCAACAGCTCCCCAGCCGGCTGTACCGACGAGCTGTGCAGCCCCAAATAAGGCAGACGGGTTAGATGCGCAATGATAGGTAATGGATGCAGGAGGAAAGAAGTTTTAGATCGAAAACTTACACAAGGAATCGAAACGAAACATGCATACGTGTGTGTGTGTGTGTGTGTCTCCAGAATTAGAAACGGTCACTTCCAAGTCTTTCGGTGCCTTTAAAGAGGCAGATATTTGGGGTTTGTATAGGACGTCTGTGTCTCCACGACCCTCAACAATCACCCCTCAACGGTGCTTCTTAACCGACGTTAGATCATTTACTGTAAATAAATCCACCAGGGAGCGAGCTGCACTGAGAATAAATGACCTGTGCAGAAATGTCTTCTGAAAAGAGAAGGAAGCCTTTCCGGAGTCAGGAGACAGTGTGCGCTGCGCTGACTGAAGCAGGTTTCTGCGGTCCCTCTGGTCCCAGTGCTGTGCTGGGAAGAAGAGGAAGGGTGGCCTCCTTCCCCTCTTGCCTTACCACTGGACTTAATGCAAGGTTAAAGCTAGTGCTCCCTGTCGCCTCCCCAGTTTTTTCCTCTTCTGTCTCCCACAAGGCTCCACTGGCATCCTGGTTGACCCTGAGGACCTTTCACAAATGACAGAAACAGGTCAAAGAAAACAGATAATTCAGTTTTTCCTATTCAGGCAACTCATAAAACTCTTACGAAAAAAAAAATCCGATTAATATAATTTTTGTAACTACCCAATAAAGACCTGACTTTTTGTTTCCATGATTCCAATAGTTTATATCCTTAATATTTTATTAAACACATAGATGTATTTCTCACTCTAAAGGTTTCAGATAGTCTTTTTAGAAGTGTTTCTATAAGGCAAAATGCCAATTCCTTGCAAACTTTGAATTGAAAATTACTGAAACTGACATGGTGCGATGTAAATCTTGTAGGATTGTTTATTTTGTTGGTAAGAACTTCTGAAATAAAAAATTATAGAGCAGTGACAATAGATACAACATGTCCATGTTTTCCTTTCTGTTAAGACTGACATGGTTAACAATGTCATGTTTATTGAACTTAGAACTGCAAAATGTTTCCTTAAGCTGAGAGTAAGTATTACCCATGTACAGACATTAGATACATTCTATACAAAGAAAACAAGGTCTTTTTGCAAGCCCTGAAATTTCAAAATCAGAAAAAAACTTTGCCAAAAAAATGAATGAAATAGAATTTTTAAAAGAAGATAGTGAAGCTCAGTCTAGACTATTTCACTCTTCATAAATGTAAGTAAGCATTGAGGACCTAAGTGTAAGCACCCTCAAATGGACTAGAAAAATCAATATGTCACATGCTGTGACTAACAGCTCCAAGGATACTATCCCTTCTTCATTAGGCAAATGTAATTCCTAATAATGCCTAATTATTAAGAATAAGGTATATTCTTCTAAAATGAAACAACTGACAAGTAATCAAAAAGTATACAATTCACATATATGATCCTATTGCATTATTTTCTTATTCAAAGTATTACATTTATTCAAAGTATGACATTCTTGTTCATTTGACTATTATCCTATGTGCATTTGAGTTTCCCCATAGGAAACAAAGTAATCCTTCTTTATGGTAATGTTTCAAAGACTGTAGTAATTTTTCTAAATTTCTTTAAAATAATTTAGTTTTGTGGCCTTTCTTCTTTAAAATGATACCAGTTCTTCTGTTAATTTGCCATATTTTAAGTCAGTTATGGTATCCTTTGCTTTCTAATTCTTTGTCATCCGTCTTAAAATATCAAGGCAAAAACTGACACATTTGTTATTCTCAGCCAATTTTAAAAATAGTTTTTAAAATATACAACAATAACAAAAACAACTCCTTTCTTCTCCTTGACAAGTTGTGATTGATATCTATCTGTGTGATTTCATCATATTCAATAATTCCCCATCATTGCTGGCTTATATTTCAGATATGGTGTACCCAATCTAAATAACAGAAACATAAGTGTTTTTATTTGCAGAGTTGCTATAGATACAGAGTTGCTCAGTTGTATTAACTTCTCTCTTTGCTAAAGGAGACACTTTCTTTCTAACTTCAGTAATTAAAAATTTTCAGAGAAAGTGAAAGGAAAGCAAAACACTTTAAGCCTATATTAAATGAATCTTAGATACAGGTCAAATTCTATTACAACAAACATTATGAAAAGCAAACATCATGTGCAATTTTGCAAGGCCCATTTATATTAAAGTAATATTTGATCTGATGAGTTTTCATTCCATGGAAGGAGATGTGAATGGCAAAGGGCATGGATTTCAGCCTATAGCCAATTTGACATTTCCACATATTTCCAGATTCATGGCTATGTCACAGATGATTGACAGAGTGAGAAATCCTCTCTTCCATTACCTTTCTCAAACACATCCCAAGTCGATCCCCTTACTTCCACATCGGCTGCCCAACCTTAGTCCAAACCATCATCACCTCCTGCCTGGACTCCTGCAGTATCCTCCTAACCAATCACCCTGCTCTCAGTGTTGCCTCCATATGTAATATATTCTCTACATCCAACAGCTAGAGTGATATTTATATATATTTTACTTTGAGAGAGAGAGAGAGAGAATCTCAAGAGGCTCCACGCCTAGCGCAGAGCTGACCTAGGGCTCGAACTCAAGACCTGAGATCACGACCTCAGCAGAAATCAAGAGTCAGTGCTTAAGCAACTGAGCCACCCAGGTGCTCCCAGAGTGATATTTTTGATACATAGATCGTATCCTAATATTTTCCTATTAAACCCTATCATACCCAGAATAAAATCCAAATGATACTCTGTTTAAAAAGCCCTGCTTACTCCAGTCCCTGCTCATTTTCTTCTACTGTGTGCCTGTCTCCCCCTGCTCCTCATGGTGCTCAGAGAGGCCCTTCCTGACTACTCAAGCTAATGGAGCTATCTGGGATTTCTCTACCAGAGAAAATGGTGGGGTTTTTCAAGTATATTAATAGAATTTAATTTTTAGAGAAGTTTTAGGCTTACAGAAAACTTGAGCAAAAAGTATAGAGAATTCCCATATATCTCTGAGCACCCCAGAACACACATAGTTTTTCCTATTATTAACATCCTCTTTTTGTTGTGGTACATGTGTTAGAATTGATGAGCCAATATTGATACAATATTATTAACTAAAGTCCATAGTTTACATTAGGGATCACTCTTTGTGCTCTGTATTCTATGGGTTTTTGACAAATACATAATGTCATTTATATGGCATTTCTAATTCTATGGCACACGTGTATCTGCCATTACAGTGTCATACAGAATAGTTTCACTGCTCTAAAAATCACCTGTGCTCCACTTATTCATCCCTCCATCCCCCTGAATCCCTGGCAAGCCACTGATCTTTTTACTCTCTCCCTGTTTTTGCCTTTTCAATAATGTCATATAGTTGGAATTATATGGTATATAGCTTTTTCAGATTGGCTTCTTTCATTTAGAAATATACATTTAGGTTTCCTTCATGTCTTTTAGTGGCTTAGTACCTCCTTTCTTTTTAATGCTGGAATAATGGAATATTTTAACAGTATTCCATTATATGCTGAGTTGAATGGTACCCCTCCCCTCAAATATTGAAGTCCTGATGCCCTGTGAATGTGACCTTATGTGGAAAAAGGGTCTTCACAGATGATCAAGTTAACATGAGATCCTTGGGGTGGGCCTACTACAATATGATTGCATTCTTATTTTTTTTTTAATGGAAAATTTAGACACAGAGACAGAGGCACAGGGAGATTGCCACGTGAAGACTGGAATTATGCTTCCAAAGAATGTAGAAGATCGCCAGCACACCACCATCAAGGAGAGAGACATGGAACAGATTCTCCCTCACGGCACTCAGAAGGAACCAATCCTGCCAACATCTTGATTTGACACTTCTAGCTTCAGAACTGTGTGACAATTCTTGTTGTTGAAGCAACCCCACCTGCTCTGTGATAGCAGCTTTAGGAAACTAACACACATTGTAGAGATATGCCGCAGTTTGTTGCTCCATTCACTGGTTGAAGGACATCTTGGTGGCTTCCAAGTTTGGGCAATTATGAATAAAGCTGCCATAAACATTCATGAGCAGGTTTTTGTGTGGACAAAACTTTTCCACTCCTTTGGATAAATACCAAGGAATGCAACCACTGGATCTTATATTCAATTTTGTAAGAAACTGCCAAACCACTTCCAGACTGTTCCACCATCTAGCATCGCCGCCAACAATGGATGATGGTTTCTGGTGCTCCCATGTCCTCACCACATCTGGTGTGGTCAAGTGTTTTGTCTTTTTAGCCATTCTAATAGGTGTGTAGTGGCATCTCACTATTGTTTTAATTTGTAACTCTCTAATGACATATGATGGAACGTCTTTTCATACGCTTCTTTGCCATCTGCATATTTTCTTTGGTTAGGTGTCTGTTCACATCATTTGCCCATTTTTTAATTGGGTTACTTACTTTCTTTTTGTTGAGTTTTAAGAGCTCCTTGTATACTTTGGATACCACTCCATTATCAGATATATGTTTGCAAATGTTTTCTCCCAATATGTGGCTTTTCTTGTCATTTCTTACCAGTGTCTTTGGCAGAGCAGAAGGTTTTAATTTTAATATTGTCCAATTTATTATTTTTTTCTTTCATGGATTGTGCTTTCAGTGTTGTACCTAAAAAGTCACCACCAAACCTGAAGTCACCTAGATTTTCCTCCGTGTTATCTTCCAAGAGTGTTATGGTTTTAGACTTTACATTTAGGTCCATGACCCATCTTAAGCTAATTTTTGTGGAAGATGTAAGGTCTTTGTCTAGATTCATTTTTTTTTCTTTTTTGCATGTCGAAGTCCAGTTGTTCCAGCACCAGTTGTTGAAAAGAACTGAATTATTTTTTCTCCTTTGTCAAAGATTGGTTGGCTGTTTTTGCATGGGTCTATGTCTGGGTTTTCTAGTCTGTTCCACTGATCTATTTGTCTATCCTTTCAGCAATACCACACTGTTTTGATTACTATAAGAACCTATTTTTAACATGTTAAGCTTTTATATACTTTAATATTTTATTGTGTATCTACATTTTGATTATTTCTCATTTTTGAATGACAGCTATGAAAGCAGGGAACTCCTCTATTTTGTCCGTTCTGTGGTTCTAACACTTAAATACCTGGCGAATACAGAAGCTCTTAATTGGTATGTGGGAAGTAAATGAATAAGTGTTTTCTATTTTAACCTGCTAATTACCACAGTTATTTCCATAGTAATATATTGTGTGTGTACACACACACATACATGTGAAATTCTGAAATTTGGTTGCAATATTTTTGTTTCTTTAGGTCTAAGACACATTTGGTCAAATTCCACTAATTCTTCTACTTAAACTAAAATAATGCCACTATTATTAAACACTATTTGAATTCTTAGCTTCTCCCAAATTCCATGCATTGTATTCTGATTCTTGAAAAGCTAACTATTTAGAACCTATGGACTTAATTGCACTAAAGTATTGATTATTTGGTGGCCAGAGATTTGGCATTCTTAAGGATGGGACCCTCAAAAGACATTTGTTATCCCTCACACTGATTAAGGCTATCAAGCCAAAAGAGGTCTGGTTAGCAGAACTCAGGCTTTTCTCGTGCAGAAAACAACAGGGACCATGGTGGGCATCTCATATGGGCAGTTCCTATAGAGCCTTAGGTATATGAAATCCTCAAGCAGGATGCTGCAGAATCCTTGTAGTATTTTAAAAGAAATACGAAATCCGTATTTTTATATAAAATCTAGTATTTAAATATTGGCAACTAATAGAATGTATTTTTTTCTAGACTATGAGAATTTTCAACAAGAGCACCATATTATGAGTGAAAGACAAATGGGAGAAGATATAGACAATACAGAGACACAATAAAGAACTCCCATCTACAATATATAAAGAACTCATATAAATCAATAATAAAGAATTAGAAAGTAAGAGAGGGACTTCAGAGACACTACACCAAGAAAGGTATTGATATAGTCAATAAACATAAAAAATGGTCAATATAATTACTCATCAGAGCAATTCAAATTAAAACAGCAATGACATATCGCTATACACCCTCCAGAATGACTAAAATTCAACACTGAGTATAATAACACTGATTAATATTACAGACATAAAAAATGAGCAAATGAGAGACAAGTGACTAGAAATTGATTCCTTTTACATAAAATTCAGGAACAGGCAGAAGTAGTCTACCGTGGAAGTTAGATAGTGGTTGTTTCTTGGGCAGAGTTTATTCACTGAGAATGGATACGAAGAGCCTTCTAGAGTCTTGCCAATCCCATCTTGATCTGGGAAGTGATTATGTGTGTGCAAATTTGTTTGTAAATATTCTTTGAGTTGTATAATGAAGATTCAATGAGATACTAGGACACGCCCACCCAAATGGCTAAAATTAAGGAGACTCCCAGTACCAAGAATTGGTAAGGCTAAGGAATAAGTGTAACTTGAATATATTATATGTTGAAATTAATATAACAACTCTAGAAAACTGTTGGTAACATCTCCTAGAGTTGAGTGTTCATATAATTTATGACTAGCAATTCCATGGCACATACACATATATCACCAAAATACACAATCAAGGATGTTCACTGAAGAATTATTCAGTATAGCTCCCAAAAGGAAACAACCCAAATGTTCATCAACAGTGGAATAGATAAAAATTGTGGTACATTCATACAGTGGAATATAATATAGGAGTAAAATTAAGCAAGCTGCTACAAAAAAGAAAATGAATGAATTTCATGGACATCCAGTTGAACAAAAGCAGCCAAACCAAAGAAGTACCTAACATTCGGCACTACTTATGTAAATTAAAAAACTAGCAAAAACTAATTTATGATGTTGGAAGTCAGCTTGGTGATTACCTTTGGAGATTAGTAAGGGAAGGGAAACAAAGTTGGATCCTGGGGGGCAAATATTATTCATCATATGACGCTCACTGCCTCAATGTAGGTTACAAAAATCAATCTTTAAAGTATATTTTAAAAATTAACACGCTTATTTTACAGATGAAGATACCAGGGCTCCGGGAAGCTTAAAAATAGGCAAGTCACACAAATTGGAAAGAGAGCTAGTCTCCCACTGCCTGGCTCTCTGGTGGATTTTTTGTTTGTTTCTTGGGGTTTCCTCTCCTGTGACTAAGTTAGCTAGTTAGTTATTTATTTAGGCCATTCTTTTGCCACAAGCAAACGGATGGAAGATCAGTACACTGCTCATGATTTGATACAAGTAAAACTTGCGAGCTTACAGTCCCCTGCGCTTTTCTGATCCGTGCGCAGACCCGGGCTGTGGTCTCTGTGCCTGGGCAGCAGTCCCTGGTTCTCTGTATTCACCTTCATCGCCATTGGGAAGTGGATTCACATGAGGGTTAGGAATAGAATATGGTTACCATCTCCCCAGCAAAGGGGCTGGACCTGATGTGAAAAGGGAGGTGAGGTGATGAACGTGGATGTCTCCTGCTCTTCAGGGAAGCGTTCATCATGCTCAACCCCAGCCCGAGAAGAAGGATGAAGCAGGTGAGGGACTTCCTCCTGGGAGCTGAGCCCTCCTCCCGGTGGACACCACTCAGCACAGGCTGTCCCCGCTGTGGCCAGACCAAGCTAGCAGCCCAGAAACCCAGGACTCAGGTGCTGGCGCCATGCTGACCCGGACCACTGCAGAGCCAGAAAGGAAAGCAGCTTTGCATTTCCTGGTTTCATTGTATGTGTACATGAAAGAGACTACAGATACATTGTGATTGTCTTTCATTAAAATAAATTATCATGGTAATAGAACTATGAAAAGCTATAAAATCTTTAAAACAAACTCTTCAAGCAAAACACTTTTTGAGAAAGTCTTCAGAAAGTACAAATTGTAATATAGCTTTTTGTTTCCAAAACATGCCTCCGACTAATTTCTTTCATTCTAAATTATCTTATTTGGTTTGCTAATTGCATTGCTTCTCTCATACTGGTCTTTTTTCACTTTTATAGGTCTGTTCCACTTTACCTCAATATTTAGCTTAATACAGGTTTAAGGTTTTGAAATTTAAAAAAGAGAAAAACAACATTTTTCAACCAGTTAATATCTAACTCAGCTCATGTCTCCAAATACAGCTAGTTATTCTTTGTATTTGCCTCTAATCAGTACGTGATGCTAACTCCAACCACAACCCCAGGGAACTGGCCGACCCATGGCCGGGCCAAGCTCACTGAAGGGCTCCAATGAGAAGTTTGAGAATCACCGAGTGCCTGATTCCAAGGTGCCCCAACTACATAGACCTCTTTTATCAGTCTCTTTTTTCCTAGGTCTTAATTGTTAGTGACATTTTCTACTAAGGATAACTGTTTCAAACTAGTTTCTTGCAGGCATAGTTTACCCGCAAGGCATAGGAAGTCACGGTAAACAGATGAAGACCTTTAGCATTTTCACAGTGGTAAACCTGAGAGTAAACACAAACGTTCAGATGTGAAGTTCTATTTGTGCTTAAAGCATACCAAAAAAAGAAAGAGGGAAAGATTAGAAGGGAAGGAGGGAGGGAGGAAAGGAAGTGAAGAGAGAGAAAGAGAGCATTCTTTCCTTAGCAGCATCTTTAAAATCCTTATGATTGTGATATGCTCCCGCTTAAAATGAACCCTACAGGGTTACAAAGTGGGTTGTGACTAAGTAAAGGATCCTGTAGTCCCTGAAGAAGAAGGTGTACTGTTTTCAGGACTGCCTCCTAGCAGATCAAATAACAAATACAGGGATGATTACTTAATCAGTCAAAAAAAACAAAAGTCACTCAACCATCATGTCTGTTGACACTCAGAATCCCAGAAGAGTCTGGAAGGATGGTAGGGCAATTCACTGTAGCTGAGACCCTTTTCCAGCTTTTTCTGAAATTTTGCCATGTCATATTCAAGGACAGGAACCATTTATTTAAACATAAGATGCCTTTTCTAAACTTTATTCTTCCTGATTTCCAGGGGCCACACTTTTAAAATACAACCTTATTGTGTGTACCCTTCAAATTTAAAATGAATCTCAGTACACCTGAAATGCTATAAAATCTATTCTTACCACTTTGGAGATGATACTAGACAAAAAGATTTTTAAGAGCAGCAGACAGAACAGTTCCCTTTTTTTCTTCCTCTCATTCTCACTCTGCATATTGAAAAAAAAAATAGCAAAAACTCACTATCAGCACAAATTGAGGGAAGGATGGAAAGAGAAAATATTTGTGGGAGTGCCACCCACAGGCCAGGTACTTTACATTCATTCAATCATTTCATCTCTATAACAATTGCTTTAATGTGGGTAATATGGCTATTTTTTTTTTTTTTTTAGAGAGAAGGAAAGTGAAGCTCAGAAAATTTAAAGAGAATATTTAAGGTCACAGAACGAAGTGGTAGAGCTGGGATTCATGCACATGACGCTAAGTCTAGACTCTTCACGCCACATTGCCTTTTATCCTATATCACTCAGCCTCCTTGGAGGATCAAAGAAGGATAAGCCACAGGGGTTCCTGCTTTCATCAAGCTTGAAATCCTCTGGAGGAAAAATAGCAAATACAGACGTTTTTGCTAAATTAGAAGCATGAGAACCAAATGTAATGCATTATTCTGGACTGGATGCTAGGTTTTAAAAAATCTGTAAAAGATACTCCAGAATAATTAGAGAAATTTCCATTGGAATCATATCAGATAATATTATTGTATCAAGTTAAAATATCTTGGATGGTACCCAGGTTATACAGGAGAATGTTTTTAGGACACACAAGCTGAATCATTTCAGGGTGAAATGACAAAATGTCTGTGACTTATTTTCAAATAATTCATAAGAAAAATGTATGTGCCTGTATGAATATACAGACAAAGCAAATGGTGTAAAATGGAAATGGTCACTAAATCTAGGTGAACTCTATAAGAGTACTGACTGCATTTTTTTCTGTGTGGGGGGTTAAGATGAGATTATGTAAAATGGCTTGCAGTTGCAACAGCATTCACGCAGTTTCTAAAAGGAAAAAACTGCAAGAGTTGTAATCTAAAATAAGTGATGGGGATTAAGGAGTGCACTTCTTGTGATGAGCACCCGGTGTTGTATGTAAGTGTGGAATCGCTAAACTGTACACCTGAAACCAATATTACACTGTGTGTTAACTAACTGGAGTTTATTTATTTATTTATTTATTAAAAGATTTTATTTAGGGCGCCTGGGTGGCTCAGTTGGTTAAGCAACTGCCTTCGGCTCAGGTCATGATCCTGGAGTCCCGGGATCGAGTCCCGCATCGGGCTCCCTGCTCGGCAGGGAGTCTGCTTCTCCCTCTGACCTTCCTCCCTCTCATGCTCTCTGTCTCTCATTCTCTCTCTCTCAAATAAATAAAAATAAAATCTTTAAAAAAAAAAAAAAAAAAAAGATTTTATTTATTTGAGAGAGAGAGGGCACAGAGGGATAGAAGGAGAGGGAGAAGCAGACTCCCTACTGAGCAGGGAGCCTGATGCGGGACCCGATCCCAGGACCCTGAGATCATGACCTGAGCCGAAGGCAGACGCTTAATAGACTGAGCCACCCAGGTGTCCCTAACTGGAGTTTAAATAAAAAACTGTAAAAAAAATTATATTTCACCTAGAAAATAAAATAAAAGTCATAAGACCAGTAGAAAACCAAGCCAGTCTCACCCTTGATAATTTCTGTTTGTGAACCTTAAGGATAAGAAAGGAGAGAAGGAATAATAAATCATATATTTTCGCAGAGGACTGATGTTTTTGGATTGAAGGTAACTGATAATCTTAATACAAGAGAGTCTTGGAAACAGTATTTGGTTACAGGCAGGACAGCTCCATAATTTGCAGGGCCCAGAGCACAATGAAAAGGAGAGAACTCTTGTTCAAATATTATTAGTATTATGGCATTATTAATACCAGAACATTAAACCAAGCGTGGGACCGTTCACAGTGGGGAACCTGTGTGACTACACAGGTCTCATGTCCATGATGCCCACCCTTATTACCTTAAAAAAATGTGAAATATGTCACAGCTTTCTTCCCATAATTATAAAAAATCCAGTCATTCAACCAGAATAAAGATTGTATTGAACCACTATACCTTGTGTCAAGAACTATAATTGAAACAAATGAGCTCTACAATGCATTCCTTCCACATATAAGTTCCATATTTTATTAATATTATTTTGCATTAATAGTATTTATTATATTTTGTATTCCAAATATAAACTCATATGTTAATCATTCATATCACATGATCTGGGGCTCTTGTGTCTTATATTATATGGAGGATATATGAAAGCAGTTACATAACATAAGCCACATAAAAAGTCCTGTGTGAAGGCACCTGGGTGGCTCAGTTGGTGAATCGTCTGCCTTCGGCTCAGGTCATGATCTCAGAGTCCTGGGATCGAGCCCTGCATAAGGCTCTCTGCTCAGCGAGGAGTCTGCTTCTCCCTCTCACTCTCCCACTGTGTTCTTTCAAATAAATAAACAAAAATCTTAAAAAAAAAAAAAAAGTCCTGTGTGAGTTATAAAATGGATCTGGTCTTCTCAAATGTGTCAATGAGAATGTAATCTAGCAATTGAGTAATAAATATACCAGAAGACATAGGTTTTTACTATGTTTATTTCCACATTTTCAGTTGTTCACAGATGAATTGGTTAGTAATGTTTGCATTTGTGCTGTCAAATTGTGCTGAACTGGTTATTGGTCTGTTACTTTGGGCAGTTTTTAGAAAGAAACACAACTGCAAGTCTTTGTCTTAGAAAACTCATGCCAGAGATAAACAAATCAAACCAATGAACACTGGCTAATAGGTTTAGCTTATTACCATTTCACACAGTTATGTCATGTCAGAAACTTCCAGTGAATAGGGGTTTCTGTGGTTGAAATGCTTACCCCAAAAAATGTTCTTTCATTAGGATAATTTTTCATCTTCTATCTGTTAGACTATTTCTTTAGTTATCATTAATCATGCTTTATGCAAATCAACTGCACAGGCAAACTGCCAACACAAAAAGGTCTTAATGAAAATTTTAATCTTTATTTTTTCATAAAATTCTTTCATTATGAATTAGACCATATTGGTTATAAGTCATAATATCTAATTAACATCCAGATATAAATATAGTTCCACTCCTCAAAAAAAAAAAAAAGCTGCATTTCCTGACTTCTTGCAATATCAAACATTTCATGTTAACCCTTGAGCTTTGTAAGACATTGTATCAAATCTTGAAGGTTTCTGGACTTCCATATTAAAGGAAATGCAGGATATAAGACAAAACAGTTATCAGGGATGATGGGCATATATCTGGTGATATTTCAAGTAAGGCAAAATCCCACAATGTGTATGTATATTTGAATTTAAAAATAAAGGCGAGCCTTTCATACAGTACTATTCATTTTAATTTTGTTTTAAGCAATAAATAATCATGTTTCTTAGTTTTCATTTAAAAAATACCTATTTTTCAAAAACAAAACGAAGAATATCAAGCTCATGGGTACAGAGAACAGATTGGTGGTTGCTTGAGGTGGGGGGTGGGAGAAGGGGGTCAAAAGTACAAATTTCTAGTTATAAAATGAGTAAATCGTGGGGAGGGACCATAGTTAATAATACTATATTGCATATTTGAAAGTAGTAAGGAGAACAGATCTTGAAAGTTCTATCACAAGAAAAATAATTTTTAACTATGTATGATGATGGATGTTAACTGGACTTACTGGGATCATTTTGCAATATGTACAAATATAAAATCATTAGTCATACATCTGAAACATATAATGTCAATTATGTGTCAGTTAAAAAAAAAAACCTGTTTTTAAGCAAAATACTCCTTGAAATTTTATGATTCTTCTATAATGGAAATAGTGATCTATTGACTAATATTTTTTAAAATATTAGTATTTTAAAATATTAGCTTTTACGTAAGTCGTTCTGGGGAGTTGGTACAATGCCCACTAAATAAAACAGTTCCCAATTATTTTCTTGCCATTTAACAAAACTTTTTTTTTAAATAAAAAAAAAGAAAAAAGAAAAAAGAGATTATCAAAAATATTTTTAGTAGAAAAACTGTGAGGCAGGACTGCCAACCCAATCAAATATCAAGTCACATTTTAAAACAGTGATAATCAAAACAGTATGCTACTAGAACAAAAATAAGTATGAAGATAAATAGAACATAGTGAAAATGTCTGAAAAAAGCTTTAACAAACATCTGTATTTGACATAGGCAACATCTGGAAATTACAGAGAAGAGAATATTCATTAATAAATAAATGAGAAAAATTCATTAGAATTTGTGGAAAAATTAATTTAGATACACAGTTCACACAGTCCACAGTCAATCTAGTTCCTGATGGATTGTTGAATTAGGTAAAAACAAATCTTAGAAAATTTAATTAAGTACAGATCACTAGAAGGATGACCTGCCTATAATATATACAATTTATTCAAATCAAGACCCTGACAGATAAGTGAACAAAGATAATAAATAATTTACATTAAAGGAATAAATAATTTACATTAAAGGAATTAGAAGCTCATATAAACTTCTATTTTGACAGAGAAGAAATGCAATTAAATTAAAATTAAGGTAATATCTTATTTCCTTTATAATGAAAAAAACTAATGTTAATATCAAAACATAATGAGAGTGACTTTGGGGTCAAACTAGCTTATTCTGACAAGATGGTCTGTACAGATTCTTTATGAGAAGCAAACTACGATCTGTAGAACAACTGTAGATTTATTGCTACCATTTCTCTGAATGCCCACATTTCCAAGAAATTCCTGTCAGAAAATAAATTAACTTTGGAAATATCTATGTACAAACTAGTTTATAATAGCAACATAACAATAAATAATTAGAAGTATACATAAAGTTTAGCATCGGAGCGCCTGGGTGGCTCAGTCGTTAAGTGTCTGCCTTCGGCTCGGGTCATGGTCTCAGGGTCCTAGGATCGAGCCCCACATCGGGCTCCCTGCTCTGCGGGAAGCCTGTTTCTCTCTCTCCCACTCCCCCTGCTTGTGTTCCTGATCTCGGTATCTCTCTCTCTGTCAAATAAATACATAAAATCTTTAAAAAAAAAAAAAGAAGTATACAAATATACATAAGGCTTAATGATGAAAGAATGCTACAATTACTAATTTTACATCAGCTGCAGGCTTAACCATCTCCCTTAAGGCTTTAGGAAAATTGGCAACATGATTGAGATGGTCATGTGGAAGAATGAATGTAGGAGAATCTCTAGAAAGTATTAGCAGACCTTTTCTAGTAAATATCAAAATTGACTGTAAATATTTGAGTGTAGTCTTGTTTAGAAAGCATATGTGGAATATACAACAAATAAACACAAACCCACAAATAAACACACAAAAAGCAGAATCAGTCCTGTAAGCACAAACTAATGGTTGCCAGGAAGGAGTGTGTGGTGGGCAACATGGGTGAAGGGCAGTGAGAGATACAGGCTTCCCATGGTGGAATGAGGAAGTCATGGGGATAAAAGGCACAGTATAAGGAACACAGTCAATGATACTGTAATAGTGTCCCATGGTGACGGATGGTAGTGTGGTGAGCATAGCATCATGTATAAACTTGCCAAATCACTATGCTATACACCTGAAACTAATGTAACATTGTATGTCAGCTACACTCAAATAAAAAATTTTTTAAAAACAAAAGAAAAATAAAGTATCAGGGATATCCTCACTGCTTAGACTCTTAGAAATATACTTTAACAGTATGTATCAATGCTTCTAAAAAGTGTATCACTTAGCATAAAACAGCATTTATTAAAAGACCCTAAAATATGTCATGGCTCAAAACCAGTATTTTTCACTCTACTAACGTCTGAGATGAATGTTCCTGGTTCAGTCAAAGGGTAGCTCCCTCCACATGGTGGCTAAGGGGCACTGGTTTCTTCTGTCCTTCAGACCTCTTCCTCTCTGGCAGCCCAGAGGAAAGAGGACCGTGATGAAGTAGATTTGCTTGTTAATGATCTTAGCCCAGAGATGGGACAAATGAGTCCCACTCTTCTATGCCGCTGGCTAGGGAGCTCAGTTACGTGGCCACCCCCAGCTGCAGGTGAGGCTGGGAAAGGAGCCTCCTGGTTCTTAGGAAGCAGAGAACAGAGATCTAGGAGATGACTAGCAGTCTCTGCCCCAGCATATACATTTTATGAGCCAGCAGATTCATCTTTGAGAATTAATCCTGAAGAAATAACGATACACATTTATAACAATGTATGACAAAGTATGTTCATTAACGGTGCTCATTTTAATAGTGAAAATAATCTCCAATGATAATAATTTATAGAACATCAAAACAATGATGCACTACACAGACATATATAATATATAGAATAATGACCCTAGTATAAAATAATGGAAAATGAAAAGTGCAACATAATATTAATTGGAGAAATGAAAAAGTCAAGTATAGAACAATACAGTATGGTTCAAGATTTGTTATAATCAAAACTAGAAATAAATGTGGATGTAGTTACAGGAATATAGATTCACATATACATATGGACATAATCACATGAGAAAAATTAAGGATATGGCCCCAAACTGGTTGTTTTTTTTTTTGGTCTGGTAGAATCAGGCAATTAATTTTTTCTTTAGTTTGTGTTTTCTACAATGACAAAGCACTGCATTTCTTAAATACACTAAAAAACAAAAAAAAATCATAAATTTAAATAATATGTTAAAATATTAAACAGGGTTTATTAGATATTAAGACTAAGCACAGTATAGACAGTTGTAAATCCATCATGATTACAAATATGTATTTTTACATATTCACATATATACAAAAAGACATAAAGGCATTCATGTAAATATGTACAGATTTGTATTTAAGTTTCTGTTGTAATTTTCCCTTATTTATTTATTTTTAAAGATTTTATTTATTTATTTGAGAGAGAGCAAGAACGTGAATGGGGGGGTGGGGAGGGAAGGGGTAGAGGGAGAAGCAGACTCCCCACTGAGCACAGAGCCTGAAGCAGGGCTCCATCCCAGGACCCTGAGACCAGAGCCTGAGCTGAAGGCAGACGCTTAACTGATGGATCCAGCCAGGCGTCCCTAATTTTCCCATATTTAAAATGTTACATTACTTCAACCATTTATAATGGGTTGGGTCTTTTAATAAGAAGAAAAATATCACTTAAAAGCTAACTGTAATTTGCTCTAAAAGACCTAGAATTATTCTGGGGGGACAGAATAATTTTTGTCCTTTAAACTAAATTGGGAAAATACTTTCATTGCCTGCCTCTCATCGTGGAAGTTAAGGAAACAGGGAGTTTGCTCAGATCCAGCCTGTGCATCCGGATGAATGACAGGGCCTCCCCACGCCCACCAAAAAAATAAGACCGTATCTTAATTCCTGGAACCTGTGACTGTTCCCTTGTTCAGACAAAGCGTCTTTGCCGATGTAATTAAGTTAAGAATCCTGAGATGAGTTCATCATCCCAGATCACCTACGGGTCCTATAACCGATGACAGTCTCCTTTATATAAGAGACAGAAGAGAAGACACAGAGAAGAGAAGGCAGCATGACGAAGGAGGCAAAGATGCAGTGATGCAGCCACAAACCAAGAACCACCCAGAACCATCGGAAGCTCGGAAGAGGCAAGGCAAGGAATTTCCCCCGGCACCTTGGAGGGAGCGTGGCCTTGCTGACACCCTGATTTCTAACTTCTGGTCTCAAGAACTGCGAGAGAATAAAGTTCTATTGCTTTAAGCCTCACAGTTTATGACGTTATTATAGCAGCCATGGGGAGCTAATCCAGAGTGGTTAGACAAAATGAAATAAATCACCCTGTGTAATCAAGTAGCAAGAACATAGAATATTCTCCTGATCCTGGGAGAACATGCTTGGGGGTACCTGCATGGGGAGACAAGGAGGATGTGGGGGAAAATCTCCAGATAGAAAATAATCTGGCACAGAGTAGCCCGCAGGACTGAGGTGGGTATGACCAAGAAGCCGTCAAACTAAATAACTTGGTTTCACTGTGATGTTATTATCTATGCTGTGCTGTTCTCTAGCTTAATCTCTATCCTTCATCCCTCCTTCTTTAGTGAAAGTGTTCTCTTAAAAGAATGGTGCTATGGGGACTGAGCAGGGTTTGTCTCATGTACCACGGAGAAGTAGGGCAGGGAGAGAGCAGGACAGGGAAGGGGAGAAACAAAGAAGGACCCCAGAATTCAGCAGCAGCATAGGGACAGTAATGAGTAGTGAGCAGGGAAACAAAAACCCGACAACCTGCAGGGCCCTGGAGGAGGCAGGGGACCTTCCATAGCAAGGCACCAGATCCAGGGAGTGTATTTAGACAGTCAAGTAGACATGACCGCAGAACTGCTCAGGGCAGCAGGAGTACAGAACAGCCACACACAGAAGGCGAGGTCAAGGTCAATTTCAGCCAGAGTTAAATTCCAAGTTTCTTTCAAAACCAACCACTTGCGGCCCCAGCTCTGACCTTCTCTTTCCCTCTCTTCCCCCTCCATCTCTTCCCATGTTATGTTTGGGATTTTTCTTACTATGGTGTATCGTAGGAAGAGTCAAGTTCAGTTCAATAGAGTCAACACCAACGATGTGGTACCCCACTGCAGGACTGATACCGTGAACAAACAATCAAAGCACAGAGAGATCGTGAGGACTCCACACGAGGAAGAGTAATGAATTAAAATCCTGGTCTTTGAAACATCAAAGAGGGGAGGAAAAGATGAAAAAGGAAAGAGGCAAGCAGAAGAGAACAGAAAAGTAACAGAAGCTTCTGGAGATGGGCGGAGAGATGAAAAGGTCGTATGATTCAGGAGTGAAATAGTAAATAGAAGTGTTGTAAAAATCAAAACAACAATGAGGTAAGGAAAGGTCATAAGAGACAGAGAAAGGAGCTCAGCAGGAATAAAAAGTAGGAGTGAAGAGGCAGAAAGAGAGCTTTGAATACAGAACACCGTATCATCATAATAAGGCAGTTTATATTAAACAGGAATACTTTTAGAGCCTATATAAAATCATTTCAACTTTCTGGCTTTTAATGAGAAGTGTAGTCAATTTAAATTTTAATTTAAATAACACTTTCCAAAGACCATAAAATTTTGGACTCCATCAGGATTTATTACCCTCTAGGAGAAGTTAGGTACTTTAGAAATGCATTAATTCCCTTATGACATTTGGCTTTTGCCACAGAACCAGTTGCTGGCTAAATGACTCTGTGACCTAAAAGAGCTCATTTATTTCTCACAGTGAATATTCACTCTTAGGGAGCATCTTTCATATTAGGAGGCTCCAGCTCAGGTTTGTGGAGAAAGGCTAATGATGAAACAGAACTTGACTGCTCCTATCTTGAATAAATTATTAGTCTTTTCTAGTTTCAGCATTAATTTTGTTATTTATGAGAATTAATATAAACTCTGAAAAACAAACTATTCTACATTATGAAGTTTGAAAAAAGTGACTTTGGAAAACTTACAGTCATCCATTTTAGTTTTATAGGAAAGAAGTTCTTTTCAAAATGATGAGATGTGAAGGTGATAAATATGTAATAATGTTTTCATACACTTGCCAATTTAATGTGTTTGCATAAATATTTAATACATCAATCTTTTCAAGAACATGTTCTGCATTTCAATGTGTCTTTTCTTTTTCATTAGATTGACCTATTTCTAAAGTCCCCAGAGTAAATTCTATTATTTGGTGGACATTTCCAAGACAATGATCAATTCTCCTTGTTTTGTGAGTGTACAAGAAAATACGAATTTGTTTAGACTCTATGTGAAATCACCATTACATATATGCATATGTGGTTTATAAGAGTTAAATCTGTTCCTGTGGATTTGTATTATAAAAAGTATGAAGAACATAATTTGAATCAAAAATTTTAAATGAAGAAAATATGTTGAAATTATTTTAATTCTGAGTCTAAAGAAGGAAAGTTTCTGGTAAATGCTGACACCACAATTTTGTCCAAGTTTGAGATACATGTATAAAACAAACTTTTTTCATGAAATTTAGTATAGCTCCATTAAAATTATTATCTTTTTAAGGTCTGTTCAGCTAAACACAATTCCTCATTAAACCAATCTCTCTAAATCTCATTCACATTCAGTTTTTTTTCCAGTGTGCCTTCTCAAATCATATATATGCCTGATTACTCTACAGATAGCTCCTCTCAACAACACCTTGCATGTGCTAGTTTATTTCTTTACATGTACTCTTTGAAGCTGTATTTTATATATATGTGCTTGCTGCTTCATAAGACTATCTACCTTATCCCATGGTGTTGCTATTCTTATTTCTTTTTTCTCCATACATCTTCTACTGGGGTATTTACTTTTGAAACAATACTAAAAAGGTGTGTACAACAAAACTACAGACAGATATCAACTACTGAGCATCTGTCCAGATGTTCTTAAGCTTAAGAGGCAGTTCTCTCTCACGTTCAAGTTTTCTGCAAGTCTCCTAAAGGTCAGCAAGACACAGCCAACTCTCCCAGGACTCTGCACAGGTAGGTAGGTTCTACCTTCCCTCTGGGGAATTAATTCGCTGGTCTATAAGGCTGAGCCCCTCCCAGTGGCAGAGCATCCTTGCTGTCTCCTTCAACAAAGAAACAATTGAGGGGCGCCTGGGTGGCTCAGTTGTTAAGCATCTGCCTTTGGCTCAGGTCATGATCCCAGTGTCCTGGGATCAAGCCCCGCATTGGGCTCCCTGCTCAGTGGGAAGCATGCTTCTCCCTTTCCCTCTCCCACTCCCCCTGCTTGTGTTCCCTCTCTCGCTGTCTCTCTCTCTGTCAAATAAATCAAATCTTTAAAAAAAGAAAAAACAAAGAAACAACTGAGAGGTGGAGAATTGAAAAACATTCAGGCTGCCATTTTCCTCAGAATCCCCTAGTAAAAGGGTTAGCTTAGACACTGTAATATTTGAAGATATGAACAGGGGAGGAAGGAAGGGAGGGAGGGAGGGAGAAAACTAACAAGAACATCTACATTTGAATGTAGAACATAAGCTTCTCTGGAGACAAAGATTTAGTCTAGTTTACTATTCCTCTGTGGTTAGAAATGAGCCTCGTGCATGCTAAATGCTTAATAGTTAGTGGTAAAATAAACGAATTAGAAGAAGACGATCATTTTAAAGGGAAAAAAAATGACCAGTTCTGTCACATACCATTTTTAAAATCAAATAATAAAATGCATCTCTAATGAATAAAGTAGATTGGGATTCAACAAGCCTAACTCTGAGGCAGGTTTGGTAAAACTCCAGAGGCTTGGTCTTCTCTGCGAAGATGATGCTACCACGCAACAACAATCTCCTTTTCTTTGTACTCAGGGAGCTTTGGTTTCCTATCGGTCTATTCAACAAACACTTCAATGTGAGATCAGAAGAAAATACCCAATTAAAGTAATTAAGGTTTACAAATGCCTCTTTCTGATAGACTTTCTGTTAAGACATACGTTGTGAGATACCTTTGAAACATTGAGGCGGGAGGGGGAGCAGTTCATAAAAAATAATAGACTTTTAAAGCAACTGCACAACCTAAACTATGTGTTACAAATGTGGTCTTCTGTAAATCACTTGGGATTTCAGGAAGATCCTGTAATTTAAATTAGTCGTGTATTTTTTTAGTAAACATGGTAGTTCTGTTTCTAGAACTTAATGAGCACTGTATTGCAGGGACAGGTAAGACACACTCTCCAAAACTAGTAAGCACCCTGGTCACCATGAATTCTATGTATATTTATGGAAAGGGGCAGCAGTAAATTACTTTTTATTTTACTTTTACATTTTATATTACTTCTAAAGAATCAGGAGATGAAAGCCCCAAGCACTCAAACATGGCTTTGTAAACAAGGACAACTTACTGAATAGCAAAGTCTCAATTGTTTAGTTGAAAGGCTGCTAACTTTCCCACAGATTGCTTTTAAGTCACTCAAAAATGCTAAAATACGAAAACTTGGAATTAATCAATGACTTTCATTAAATAGGATAGAAAATGCTAGTGACCAAAATAGCCGTTAAAGTATAATTCAACAATTGAGTAAGGTAATTCAACCCAATAGGAAATTGTTGTTCTCAAATATAATTAAAATATTCCATTGCTTATAGCAGATAGCGGAAGCCCATAAGCTTTTTCTATAAATGATTAGATAGTTAATATTTTAGGATTTTGCATCTTAGAGCTTCTGTTGCAACTACTCAATTCTGTCCTTGTTGGGTGAAAACAGCCATAGCCATGCATAAAAGATTGACTGTAGCCATGTTTCCAATAAAACTTTATTTACAAAGGCAATCAACAGTCCAGATTTGACCCATAGATCACTGTTTGCCAAACCCATAATATGGCATATAAGACTCTTCAAAATAGAGCAAAACCTTACATTAAGATTCCACATTTGAAACACATGCAGCCACTCCCAAATTTACTACTTGTTCATATTCTCTCTTCCTCTTCCTGCCCTCCCCCTTCTTACGTTTCATTCCTCTCACCTTCTGCAGTAGTTCATCAACAGCAGGGGTCATAGTGTACAAAGGGACTAACCTTCCTCGAAGGGGAAGCGTATTTTTTGACTGATACTGTTTAAACTGCCAGCTCATGGTAATAATAAAAAGCAGACTGACTTTCAGTTGATTTTATTTTTTTAATTTATTTTATTTAAATTCAATTAATTAGCATATACCATATTATTAGTTTCAGAGGTAGAGGTCAGTGATTCATCATTTGCATTTAATACCGAGTGCTCATTACATCACATGCCCTCCTTAATGTTCATCACCCAGTTACCCCATCCCCTCACCCATCTCCCCTCCAGCAACCCTTTGTTTGTTCCCTATAGGTCAGAGTTTCTTAGTTGATTTTACTCTTGCACTGAAAATTCCCTATCATTTTTACTGCCCATGTTGCCTGCTCTCAAGGCAGTCTGCGCCAGCATACCCAATGTTCTTCTGTATCTTAAATGGAAAATACAACTGCATATGTTGGACTTCTTTCTGAATTAATAAATGTTCTTTAACTGTTGTCTCGAGGTAATAGGATGCATCATAACTTAATAAAGCCTATACTGATACATATTTAAGCTATTTCCAATGTTCCCTGGTACAAATAATGCTTCACTGCATATATTTGAACACTCATCTTTGCACACTTGTGAGAGAGTTTTGTTTGAATAAATTCCTAGCAAGTAAGTTCATGACACATTTAAAATTTTAACATATATTGTCACATTGCTCTTCAAAAATTGTGTCAATTTAAACTCTATCCAAGAATAATTGAGTACTACAAATAAATCCATACTCTCTCCAATACAGAATAAAATCAGTGTTTGTAATTTTTGCCAATTTTTAACTCAAATGTGATCTCATTTTATTTCAAATTGTATTTCTTTTCATAAATTATCAAGCATTTTTAAAAATTTTTTTCCTCTGAAAATGCTCTTCAGTATATAATGCTGTGTAATTTGGGTTCAGTTAAAGGGAATGTCCACAAAGACAGTCTTACCAACGCATAAATAAAGTTTAATATATTCAAGCAGAATATGTTAAAATTGCACAGCTTGTTAACTTGGATTAGTCTTAAGATTGATTATTTAGCCTCATTAGTTAAATGTGTTTGGACATTTCTGTCTTGTTACACTTAAAATCTTTCACAGGCTTCTCAATAAATTATTTGTATTCTTATCAATAAGAAATAGTAATCAATATTTTTGTTTGGTGTGTAGTGTTAATAATTCCACTCTAATATGGGTATGATATTTCCAAAGACATATCCTCTTCAGGAAGCCATACTTCTTTTCTTTGACTTACAAATGAAGACGGGGTAGATTCATACATGATCATCCATAATCTTTAATAATAAAATATAAAATTTCTAATCTAATTTCATAGGTGTATAGTTTACTGTCTGTTTGTTATGAAATGACAACCTTAAACAAATATATGATGATCCTGAAACCCTTTTAGACGTTTGACTTTTAGGGGGAGAATGTTGAGCTGTTTTTAAGTTTTAAAGTACTACCTAAACAAGATATGTGCACTCAGCCTTCCTACTTTTTGGCAGTGGTACACCCCTCATCCTGGTTTCTTCCTTGTGGCCCTCCCCCTTAGCTTCTAGCCACGGCCCATCCCTCTCCACTTAAAGAGGAAGCTTTATCTCTCTTTCTATTTCCTCCCTGTCCCTGTCAAAATATAGGGGCCTATTATTTTCCTAATTATTATGCATAAAAAGATAATATTTTATACTAGAAAAAAAGTTCTCTGTCCATATTATACCAACTCAGGCAAAACTCTTACACCCAGATAGTATACTCTGCCTTCTCCCTTGTTAGAATGAGTGAACTGTCCATGCTCTTATCTAAACTCATGTGTTGCACTCATTCACTGGAGGCCATCTACTGTTGTCTACTCAAAGAAATAACTTCTGCAGTCATTCTTTCTCTCCCTCTTGTATCACTGTATGCAATGTTACCATGCCCAGGGCTCCGCCCTTGTAATCTTGGCATGTTGATCTACATCCAACCCCTAAATGTTTTCATACAAACTCATGACTTCAAATACTCTTAACCTCCTGAAAGATTCCTCACTTATATCTCAAAGCCAAACCACACTCCTAAACTCTAAATTAATATATTCAAGCTGCTTATTTAACATCTCCAGCCACATTTAAACTAAGAGGCATCTTTGATATATTTTATAACTGAGTTTTGACCTTCCCTGTATCTTTCCCTCTTATGGTTCCACATCATTGAAAATGGCAATTCCATTGTTCCCAGGTGCTCTAATCAAAACACTGAAGGCAAAATTGAGTTTTCTCTTTTCTTTATAACTACATATAACCAACAACAAAGAGTCTCAACTTTTTCTTCAAAATATATCCATATCTAATAAATTCTGGATTATGTAATTCTAATTATCACCATGGCTACAACTCTAGTTGAAACCACTCTTGTCATTCACTTCAACTATATGGACTCTCTCCTTCCACCTTTGTTTCCAGGCATTCTGTTCTTCACACAGTAGCCATAGACAGATCATGACATGTCTCTCCTTAAGAATATCCCTTGGCTTTCCAGCTTCCTTGGAGTAAAAGCCAAAGTCCTTGCCATGGTTTACAAGGCCCTGTGTGATCTAGTCCAACAAGATCTCTCTCTGATCTCATCTCTTACCATTCTCTACCTTGTTCGCTTCTAGTCTCTTACCATTCTCCACCTTGTTCGCTTCTATTTTCTAGAACATACCTGGCCCTCACTCATCCTAAGAGCCTGTGTTCCCTTGCTTATGAATCTCCTTTCCATGTAGATCAACAATGCAGACTTCCTCACTTTCTTCAATTTTCTGTTAATCTATCATAGGGGTCGGATATAAAATAGAATATTAATAAAGACTAGACCACGCATAATAGTAAATGCTTGCTAAATCCATCATTAGATATTGTATGGAATCAGAGGTTACATATGATTGGAGAAACATAGTTTCAATGTATGATCGAAATCAAGAAAATTTAAAACAGAAGAAATATCTTTTATGTAACAGTGAAAGAGAAATACTAATAGCTAACACTTACTGAATGCTATTCTCCTGGACATCGTGTTCCTTATGCATATTAAATCACTTAATCATTAAAACTGCCCTGGGGAATAGGTAATATTATTTCCATTTTACAGATGAGACACATGCAGAGAGAAGTAACTTGCCCCAAATCACATAGAACAGGAGCTGTGATTTCCACCTAAGTGGTGCCTTCAGAACTATGCCCTTCACCACCACACTCTTAGCCATTTTCCAAACTATTTCCATAATTTCAGGTTTCTTTACAAAGTAAAATTCCTTAGGTTCATCCTTGGTAAAACAAACAAACAAAAAGTACCACCCCGAGGAGTGATGTTGTAATAAGGGAGGCCATGCATGTGTGGGGGCAGGGGTTTTATGAGAAGTCGCTGTACCTTCCTCTCAAGTTTGCTGCAAATCCCTAACTGCTCTAAAAAACTCTTTTTAAAATTCTTTAGGGAAAAAAAGTTAAAAAGCCCAAATAAGTTATAATATAAGATTATAAAAGTAAAAACAAGTATGGTAGGCACAATTCTAATATAGTGCCAAGATTCCTGCCCCTGGGTGTACACTTCTGCAGAACCCTCTCTGTTCAGGGTAGGCAGGCTTTGTAAATACAATGGGATAGTCACTCCCATGACTGGGTAACACTACTTTGCACAGTTGACCTTAAGGAAGAGAGATGATTCTCAATGGGCCTGAGCATAAGTGAGCATAAGTCAGGTGAGCCCTCTTGCTGGAAAAGAGATTCAAATTCTGGAACACAAACTTGATGTGCAGGAAGTTTTCCATTGTGGCTTTGAAGATGGAGAGGGTTGCAAGGCATGAGCCTGAGAGTATGAGAGTGACCTTCCAGTGGGTTTCTATCAAGGAACTGAATTCTGTCAACAACTTGAAACATCTTGGAGGCGGATTCTGAGCTTCAGATGAAAACACAGTCAGCTGAGAACCTAGGCTCTCTGTGCTTGGATTTATGACCTACAGAATTATAAGATTATATATTGGTATTATTTGAAGTCATTATGTTTGCCATATTGAAATAGAAAACTAAGACAACAGGCATCATATAAATCATTCAAATTCAATCAGAAAAATAAACTAATTTCTCTGATTCAGTTTAAAGAAATAAGGAGGGCACCTGATGTGATGAGTGTTGGGTGTTCTATACAACTAATGAATTATTGAACACTACATCTGAAACTAATATGTTGGCTAATTGAATTTAAATTAAAAAAAGAAAAGAAAAAAATTAAATATATTTTGCCTTGAAGAAATAAATCTAAAACAAAATGCTATAGAAATGTTAAAAATATAAAAAAATAAGTTTCCCAAATTAAAGAAATAATAAAAAAACAAAAGTGCCACCATTAACAGAGTAGATTGAAAAAAAATTGCAGAGGCAATAGGATTATTTATATTGACCAAAGGGTTATAATCTCCCATAATAGCTATAACAGCCATATAATTCAACATGTTTGCTACATAAAATACCAAAATGAAACATGAGAAGTACAAGATGAATTTGACAGAAAGATGTTTGTGAGAGTTTTCAATACATCTTTGTCAAGCTCAGACAAGGTTCATAGAGTTTGTGTGCTTAAGGGATCATGGAGGTTGGCGGCAGCAAGAACAGATGAGAAGCAGCATGGATAAGGATTACTGCTGATAATTTTTGCTTAATTTCAGTTATGGCCTTTGTTTAAGGGCCACCTTGGGGTGAGAGCCTGAAGGGACACCAACTTCTTGCTCTTTTCCCCATATCTGGTTAAAATATATTGAAAAACTTGAGTGTTTAAACTATATTCAGAACCTTACATTTCTTTGACTTAATTGTATACTTTATCCTGGCTATCATACAGCTATGTCAGTGTTTGGATGAACATTACTGACAAAATATTGAATGAAAAATATATACAGTGTGATTACTATTAATATGAAATGGTATTGTGACATTTGGTTTATTTTGGACTTAACCTACTTTTATTAAAATATGTATTCTTGTCCTGAAATTAAATACCTCACCTGTTAACTCGTTTTAACTGGACTGCAAAGTCCACAGTGTGGCATGGAGCTGTGATCTCCACACTAGGTTGGGTAAAAATACACCAGAAGGTACACAAAGACTTTCCAAAGGGTTAAAGTTTCCAAAGGACAATGCTGCTTTTTAGACCCTTAACTTCTGTGTGGCTTCTTTTCTAATACTTAACTGAGAAAGAATAGATTTTGCTGATTCTTCACTGCCAACTCCCCTTTCATAACCCTTTGTCCTACTTCACACAGGAAATTATTCTCTCTCATTATCTAGAAACTTGCTATGCAGTGTGTCCCTAGCCAGTAAAAGTATCCCAGGCATCAAGTGAAGAGTCAGTTTGAGTGAAACACTGGTGTGGATGTTGACAAAGTGAAGGACTTTAGTGACTGTTTTAACCCCTTGTTTTGCAAGTCAGTTGGATTTAAATTCTTTGTTTTCAACAAAATTGATGGGATACCCAATAAAATCAATAACTATATTACTAAAAATAATTTTTGTGACTTTTGGCATATTTTTATAAAAACTTCAGGCAAATTGAATAATATTAATACTCCCACTCCCATGCAGTTAAAAATGTGGAAAGGATTTTACATTCATAAAAACAAAAGCCAACAGACTTGACTGAACTCTGATTCTCTAACAATTCTTATTATTCATCCAGAGATAGATTAAAAGTTTACTCTCTCATTTAAAAATGTAAGGCTGATCAATTTTGCCATATTTAATAATTATTTATCAGCCTCTTAACATGTTTATATTGTTCTGATCACATAAGAATAAAAACTTCATTGACAAATTAATTATGAAGACATGCCTTAGTACTTAGAGCCTTTTTATAGGAAATTTAAAAAATTAATTTGAATTATATACACATATTTGTTGTAGAAAACTATAATAGGGTGATCAATAAAAGATATCAAATATAAAAAATATTACATTAAGATAAAATTTTATGAAAGTTGTATAATAAAACTCAGAGATCTAGGATAAAAAATGTATTATGTAAAATTCCTAAACATAACAAGAATGTCTAAGTACTTTTTAAAAAATACATGATTGTGATCATCAAATCACTGTGTTATTTAGGTTCAATTGGACATTTTTAAGAGAGTTATCTGGCTATTAATTGTTCAATGAAAATATTTGCAGTATATCAAATTACTGACTATTTAAAATTTTGATTAAAAATTTTAGCTTCAAAAAAAATTATCCATCAGCTTAAACATGCATGATGAGAAGCATATTTTTCACAGTTCAGTAAAGAGAATAGAGCAAAAACGTTTGAAGGCATTACCATAGAGCAAGGGATATTGGATTCGGCCATTCCTGGTATGTAATAATTTTCTGTACTACTTTCTAATCAAGAGCCTGTTTCATCAGCAATAAAATAGGATTAATACCACTTTCAGGATTGGTGGGAATAAACAAAATACTATTTATAACTGACTAACTCAGTACTTAGTACCAGTACCTTCCTCATATCTTCCACTACAGATAACATGGTATCTAACCTATAGTACTATTCAGTAAATGTGTTGATTTAATTTCAAATAATCACCTTTAGCCATAACAATATCCATAGAGAAAGTTTCCTGCAATAACAAGAACTCTAGTCTCTGACCAATAGCTGAAGAGATGGATGTCATTAAAACAGATTAAAGCAAGATATTGCAAATTTCAGAAACATGGATAAAATTTTAAATTAAGGGTTTCAGTTTGTTTCCTGAGATTAAGAATTCCTCATATCAGTGAGGTCATATGATACATGTCTTTCTCTGATTGACTTATTTTGCTCAGCATACTACCCTCCAGTTCCATCCACGTCGTTGCAAATGGCAAGAGTTCATTCCTTTTGATGGCTGCATAATATTCCATTGTATATATATACCACCTCTTCTTTATCCATTCATCTGTCGATGGACATCTTGATTCTTTCCACAGTTTGGCTATTGTGGACATTGCTGCTATAAACATTGGGATGCATGTACCCCTTCGGATCCCTACATTTGTATCTTTGGGGTAAATACCCAGTAGTGCAATTGCTGGTTCGTACAGTAGCTCTATTTTCAACTTTTTGAGGAACCTCCATACTGTTTTCCAGAGTGGCTGCCACAGCTTGCATTCCCACCAACAGTGTAGGAGGGTTCCCCTTCCTCCACATCCCTGCCAACTTCTGTCATTTCCTGACTTGTTAATTTTAGCCATTCTTACTGGTGTGAGCTGATATCTCATTGAAGTTTTGATTTGGATTTCCCTGATGCCGAGAGATACTGAGCACTTTTTCATGTGTCTGAGGGTTGCTGGAGTGGTGGGGGGTGGGAGGGATGCAGTGGCTGGGTGATAGACACTGGGGAGGGTATGTGCTATGGTGAGTGCTATGAATTGTGTAAGATTGTTGAATCACAGACCTGTACCTCTGAACCAAATAATACATTATATGTTAAAAAAAAAAAAAAAAAGGAAGAAGATAGCAGGAGGGGAAGAATGAAGGGGGGAAAATTGGAGGGGGAGATGAACCATGAGAGACTATGGACTCTGAAAAACAAACTGAGGGTTTAGAGGGGAGGTGGTTGGGGGGTGGGTTAGCCTAGTGATGGGTATTAAAGAGGGCACGTACTGCATGGAGCACTGGGTGTTATACGCAAACAATGAATCATGGAAGACTACATCAAAAACTAATGATGTAATGTATGGTGATTAACATAACATAATAATAAAAAAAAAAGAAAGAAAAAAATAAATTAAGGATTCAGCAGGTCTTTCCAACCCAGGAATGACAGTGAGAGACAGATCATGCTTCTCTGGACCTTATCCCTCATGTTAGGAGGAAGAATAAAGAAATTTGTAACCCTGAGGAATGAAATAAAAGGAGTCAAATCTGTGGCAAAAGGGACTAAAATCATATACATAAACTGGCAGACTTATCCAATAGTGATTTGGTCATAACAATCAACTATAATTTATTAGTTTCTGTAAATTAGGGCCCTTTGTAAATTAATCAATCTAAAACATAACCTCTGGAAAATGGTTCATAGATTAGATTTCTGATTCATTATGACAGCTGAATGCCTGGGTCTATTTTTGATTCTCGTAGAATCCTTAAATACTTCTTGTTAAATATACTCTTGGCAAATAGGAATGAAAGTTTCCTAAGTACAATTGTGGCTTAAGCAGACAAAAGACAAGAGAAGACTATCCCTGCACCTATCCCCACACAAACAGAACAATACAAAATAATTTCTACCATCCTCCTAAAGTTTTTTTTTTTTTAATGTAGACAAATAAAATTGGCCTAGAACTGTGGAGTTAAATATTTGGAAACAGATACATATATTTCTTTGATGAATCTGATTAATTATGATTCAATCTTAGTGAGGAGATTTATACTCTGCTTATGTCTAATTTTATTTAATCACCTTTATTCATGAATAGATCTCTTTATTATCTTTGTCTTTAGGATTTTTATAAGAACTAACTGCTTATGCAAAAACGCAAACTTTTTTGAAAGCAGTCATTTAAAACTAAGCACTGGCAATCGAGTCAAGTGAACCATTCAGTACAAGCAAAAGGTTTATGCCCAAAGATTTTACAGTATTCATTTCTATGAAAATAAGTAAAATATATGTTAGAATATATATTCAGACTTGACTTTATGCACATGATGTGCTCTAACAATCTACTTTATAAACAATACATACTGTGGTTCTAACAGTAAGACTGTGATGAAACACAGAGTACAAATTTTAATTACACACAGTTCTAATACAGTGAGCACTGCAGCATATCTGTCATCTTTGAAATGGTAACAGAATGAAAAAAAGTTTTTGAAATATGAGCATGAAGGTAATGAGATCAATAAATGTCAGCTAGAAAAAGTAATCACAACTCCTGAGACTCACTGACCTTTCTACAAATTCCAGAAATAATAGAGTAGCTTGGGATGAGGAATTCTTTAACAATGAGAAACTGATACAATTATAAAAAGAAAGGGAAACATAGATTGCCCTAAGACAGCAAAAACATTGCCTATAAAGGTAATTTTGACACAATAATTTATTCCCTTGATTTTTCTTCTAAGGTCACCACCAACATTGATCACAAATCTTTGGTCTTTACAGAGACAAAATTCCCATTGAAGTCTTCTGAATACTGATATACCTGCTTCATAAACTTTTAGTTTGCTTTGTAATATTTAGCATCTTAATAGAGGTTAATCATACAGTTAGTTAATTTAAATGCCCAAAGTGAAAAACATTCTTTTTGGTAGTTTTAAAATCACTCTATTAGTTTATGAATATAATTTGGAAAAATCCAGTTTTGGAAAGTGTTTGAAGGAGTCTTTAGAAAGATTTAATCATTATTAAATATTCAGCATTTGAATATAAAATGAAATGATATTATAAAACTCTGAACTATGGTATTAAAATATTTTTAAAGTCCACAAAATTTTAGATCATATGATAAAATAAGGCTTCCAGAATGGCTAAGTTTCTACAGAACCAGAAGGGCCCAGAAAGGAGTAAATTTTCATTTATTGTGGCTTTTATCCCGAGGGCAGACTGGAGATGGCACTGTAAAAGTGGCTAAAATTTCAAGAGAAAATCTACAGTCTTTTTACACTAGGAGATTAGAGAAAAGTTCAGGGAAACCACAGATATTTAAAAGTGAAGGTGAAATCAAGGAAACAAGAAAGCCAGAGATATGAGCCACAGATTCTGCTCATATACTTGTCCATATGTTTTACTGACCCCCTGAACTACATATACACTGGAAAAACTCAAAGAAGTATGGCTAAATACAAAATAACTGAGATTTAAACTGCCAGTCAAGAGGCGGAGTTTGCAACTTGACTCCAACCAAATTAATTACCTGCTAAAACAAGTCATCCACACACCTCTAAGAAATATAACAAAATCCAGAGATTCCACAACATGAAATTCATGATGCTCAGGGCATAATTAAAAATTAATTGACTCATAAAGAATCAGGAATCCAAAAATGAACAAACAAAATCATCTGAGACCCAACCCAAAAAAGAACCAGGTCTTGAAATTATCAGAAAGGATTTGAAAATAGCTGTTATAATTATACTTAATAGAAATATGATCACAGGGCACCTGGATGGCTCAGTTGGTTAAGCGACTGCCTTCGGCTCAGGTCATGATCCTGGAGTCCCTGGATCGAGTCCCGCATCGGGCTCCCTGCTCGGCGGGGAGTCTGCTTCTCCCTCTGATCCTCCCCGTCTCATGTGCTCTCTCTCTCTCATTCTCTCTCTCAAATAAATAAATAAAATCTTTAAAAAAAAAGAAATATGATCACAATGGAAAAAAGAAAATAAATCTTGGAGATAAAATAAAAAGCTATAAAAGAGAACTAAATGGGACAGTGTTCTGAGAAGATGGTTAGATAGGAAATAACAGGAATTTGTTTCTCCAACTAGACAAAACTTATACTGGCAGAATCTGTCTAATATAACTATTTAGGAACTCTAGAGGCTATTGAAGGTTGCAACTTTCAAAGGAAGCCTTGAATACTAAATTGGAATTAATTTTAGTTATTTGCACAATAGCAGGTACCCATTCCACACCCCTAGCCCCATGGAAAGTACACACTTCCTAAAGCAGCCAGCAAACAGCTTGTGGGACCCAGAGTGAGCACATATATATGGGATCTTTAATGAGTTTATCACCAGATTTCTCATCAGAAACTTTGGAGGCTGAAACAAACTGCTAAAAGAAAAAAAAAAATGTCAGCCACGAATCCCATATCCAAAAAAACTGTCCTTCAAGAGTGAGGGAGACATTAAGACATTCCCAGATAAACAAAAGCTGAGGGAATCCATTACCAATAGATCTGGCCTACAAGAAATATTGAAGGAAGTCTTGCAGGGTAACATGAAAGGACACGAGACAGTAACTCAAAGCCATATGAAAAAATAAATATCTCAATAAAAGTAAGTAAGTGGGCAATTATAAAAGCTAGTATTATCATAACAATGGTTTGTAACTCTATTTTTTGTTTTCTACATGATTTAAGAGACAAATATTTTTTTAATTACTAGTTTTAAAAGCTAGTATTATTGTTAACTTTGGTTTGTAACTCCACATGTTGTCTTCTACATAATTTAAAAGACTGATGCATTTAAAAGAACTATTAGTTTATGTTTTGGGACACACAATATATAAAGATATAATTTTGTGACATAAACAACTGAAAGGGGTAGGGATAGAGCCAGAAAGGAACAGAGGTTTTGTATGTTATTGAAGTCAAGCTGGTATAAATTCAATTTATAAAGTTATTAAAGTTATAACTTTAGGATGTTAATTGTAATTCCCATAATAATCACAAAGAAAATAGCTATAGAATATACGCAAAAGGAAATGAGAAAGGAATTTAAACAATTCACCACAAAAAAATCATCTAACCACACAAGAAGACAGTAACACAAGAAATGAGGAACAAAACTATGAGGCATATAGAAGCCAAATAGAAAAATGACATATATCTCTCCTTATCAGTAATTATTTCAAATGAAATGGATTACACTCTCCAGTCAAAAGATAAAGATTGGCAGAATGGATAAAATCATGATACAACTATATGCTATCACTTTACATCTAAAGACACAAATAGGTTGAAAGTAAAAGGATGGAAAATGGTATTGCATGGAAATGATAACCAAAGGGGAATAGAGGTAGTCATACTAATATCAGACAAAATAAGACTTTAAATCAAAAAAGTTTACAAGAGACAAAGAAGGACATTATATACTAGTTAAATGTTCAATATAGCAAGAAGTTATAACATTTATAAACATTTACATACCTAATAACAGACCAAAAAAATATATAAAGCAAAAACTGAGAGAACTGAAGGAAGAAATAGAAAGCTCTATGAGAATATTTGGAGATGTCAATGACTCAGTCTCACAAATGGATATAACAACCAGACATAAGTTAAGAAACAGAGGACTTAAAAATACAATAAGCCAACTAGATCTAATAGACTATAGATAACTCTACCAAACAACAACAGCATACATATTCTTCTCAAGTACACATGGGACATTTCCTAGGACAGCCTATATGTTAGGCCACAAAGTAAGTCTCAATAGATTTTAAAAGATAAATATAGAAATTATCTCCTCTGACTATAGTGGGATGAATTTAGAAATCAAGAACAAAAGTAAAACTGGAAAATTCACAAATTTTAGAAATTAAATAGCACACTATTAAACAACCACTGGATTAAAGAAAAATCACAAGAGAAATTAGAAAATACTTACAGAAAAATGAAAATGAAAACATAATATATCAAAACTTAAGGGATGCAGTGAAAATGGTGTAAGGGAGAATTTTAAAGCTTTAAATGCAGACATTAAGAGAGTTCCAGGTCAAGATGGTGATATAGGAAGATCCTGAAAGTTCCTCTTCCCACGGACACATAGAATCTACAGCTATATATGCAACAGTTTCTGCTGGGGGAAAAAAAAAAAACTAAACTAAAAGCTTGTGAAGCAACCCCTTTATATCAAACAAATAAGAAGGAAACCACATCAAAGAGGGTAGGAAAAGCTGAGACACAATCTCACCAGAAACCCCACTCACAGTGCAGCAGCTCACAATCGGGAGGGAACACAAAACCTAGAGCTTCTCCCTGAGGACTGACGGATTCATACCCCACATTAGGCACCCCAACTTATAAGACCAGCATATGAGAGACAAGCCCCAAAACAACTGCCTTTAAAGACCAATGGAACCCACACCCATGAGAAATGTAGGGCTGTGGTGAACTGAGAAATAGCTCTTAAAGGACTCATCCACAGATTCAGCCACCCCAGGGCCCATCACAGAAGCAGCCCTTTGAAAACTGCCCAGACTTTATGTGAAAGGCTCATTTGCTAATTAAAACATTGGCCTGAGGCTCAGAGGCCTGCTGGGATACTATCCAGGGACAGAGGCTGGTGGGTGCCATCTTCTTGCTCGCAGCTTGCTAAAACCAACAGGTGCCATCTTTTTTTCCTTTTCTTTTATTTCTTTTTATTTATTTATTTATTCTTACCTTTTTCTTTTTATTTTTTGGGGCGCTGTCATCTTTGTATTCCCCTTCCGCCTCACTCCAGCCAGTGGGTACCACCGTCACACCCACCCTCTGTCACACCTTAGAGTGCTGGTATCTCCTGGGGGGAGCTTCTACAAATGTCTACAAATGTCTGACTTTCTAGGTTTTATGTCTGGTTACCCAGTATCTATGGCTTCCATCCAGGGGATACCTCTTAATTGGCTCCAAAGACCAGGGAGGGACCTCTGTTCCTCGGTCCCATGAGACTATAACAATTGCAGAGATAATTCTTGGCAGACTACCAGTTCCAAGCATTGCACAGACAGCAGACTGAAACGTAATACCCCCGGATCTTTCTGGGAAAAGGTCTATTTTCTTGTGCAGAAGCTTCAGCCTAAGGGGGAAATTCTGCTTTGGCACACTTACAGGGGCTTATAGAGGTACTCTCGGGGACTGTAAGCTGGCCCACACCATATTTTTAGTCTTCCTCGGCCTTATTCTAACTCCCTGGTATCTTCCAGAGTGGAGCTTATACCCTTAACTGGTGCCATGATGTTTATGGCTGCTGTCAGGAGACACATCTACATTGCCTGGCTCTGGTACCCAGCAGGGCTTACACTCACAGGTCCCACCGGATTGTAGCCAATGGAAAAAGAACTTTTGAACAGCTATCACCCTAAGGACAGAGCAAAAAGCAACAGACCCAGAAGCTCAGTCTTTATGTAAAAGAGGCCTTATTAGTTTATCATAATACCTACCACCTGAGGGGCACACTTCTAATTAAACATACATTTAAGAACTGATTGTAAGCCCTTCCTGAGACCTCAGAGGGCAGGTGCTATTCTGCCTTTTCCCTCTACTACATTACAGAACACCAGCATCTCTTGAAAGAGACCTCTTACAGGGGTCTGGTGCACCAGTCTTTACATCTGGTGCCTTGATTTTTGAAGTTGCCACCCAAGAGATACCCCTTGATCACTTGGATCTGGTGGCCAAGAAGGCTTGTGTTTCTGGGGCCCATGGAATTGCAACAATGAGAAAGAGTTGTGGCAGGCTACCAATCCAGGGTACTGCACAGAGAGCAGACTGAAACACATCTCAACCTTTCTGTAAAAACCGCCTACCTGATAATCCTAGAGCTTCAGCTATAGAGACAGGCTTCACAGATGGCACACATTAGGGGTTATGAAAGTACTGTAAGGGACCATAGGTTGGGGGATGCCATCACTGTGCTTCCCTTTGCCTCTCTTTGCTACAAGTATCTCCCACAAAAAAGCTTATGAACTCATCTGGAGTTCTGATTTTTGCAACTGCTGTTCAGGGGACACCTCCAGATTGCCTGGCTCTGATGTCCAGTGGGGCTTACACTGTGATCTCAGAGGACTAAATATATTTTCATTCTTTAAAAGCTGCTGCCAGGTTTGGCCTCTAATCAGCCGAGGTGCTGACAGAAATCTACCACTTTGGAATACTGACTGGCCTTGCACAGTCTCAATTACTGGAAGCTATTAAAAATTAAATAAGCTGCATAGACAATCAAAGAGGTTAGAAATACAATCAAGATCTAGGGCAGGGTTGAACAGTAAGTTTCATCTCTTAAATAAGGCCAACCCATCAAGACTCAGAGAGATGGGTGTTTCATCTAATACATAGAAACCAAAGAGAATCAAGCAAAATGATGAGACAGAGGAATACATTCCAAATGAAAGAAAAAAAATTAAAGGTCAGGAAAAAAAAAAAAACTTAAAACAGAGATAAATAATTTACCTGTTAAAGAGTTCAAAATATGGTCATAAAGATGCTCACCAAACTCAGAAGAAGAACAGATGAACATAGTAGGAATTTCAACAAAGAGATGGAAAATATAAGAAACTATCAAACAGAAGTCACAAAGCTGAATACAACAAATGAACTGTAAAACACACTAGAGGGATTCAACAGCAGATTGGATGAGGCAGAAGAAAGGATCAGTGAACTCAAAGACAAGGCAGAGGAGCTCACCCAATCAGAGCAGCAAAAACAAAAAAGAATGAAAACAGTGACGATAGTTTAAGGGACTTGTAGCGCAACATCAAGAGGAATAACATTCACATTATAGAAATCCCAAAAGGAAAAGAGAGAGAAAGGAAAGAAAATGTATTTGAGGAAATAATGGCTAAAAACTTCCCTAAGTTGGGGAAGGAAACAGACACCCAGATCCAGAAAGCCCAGAAAGGCCCAAAAAAGATGAACCCAAAGAGACCCACACCAAGACACGCTATAATTAAATGTCAAAACTTAAAGACAAGGAAAGAATCTTAAAAGCAGAAAGAGAAAAAAACAATTTGTTCTGTAGAAGGGAACCCCTATAAAACTAACAGCAAATTTTTCAGCAGAGGGGTGCCTGGGTGGCTCAGTTCTTAAGTGTCTGCCTTCAGCTCAGGTCATGATCCCAGGGTCCTGGGATCGAACCCCACATCAGGCTCCCTGCTCAGAAGGAAGCCTGGTTCTCCCTCTCCCACTCCCCCAGCTTGTGTTCCCTCTCTTGCTGTGTCTCTCTCTGTCAAATAAATAAATAAAATCTTTAAAAAAAATTTTTTTTCAGCAGGAACTTTGCAGGCCAGAATAAAGTGGCATGTTAGAGTCAAAGTACTGAAAAGAAAAACTTCCAACCAAGAATATTTCTACCTACCAAAGTTATCATTCAGATTTGAAGGACAGAGAAAGTTTTCCAGACAAGCAAAAGCTAAAGGAGTTCATAAACAGTCCTATAAGAAATGCTAAAGGGACTTCTCAGGCTGACAAGAAAGGGTGCTAATTAGTAACAAGAAAACATATGAAAGTATAAATCTCATTGGTAAAGGTAAATATATTGTAAAGTTAATGGATTAATCACCTACAAAGCCAGGATGAAGTTTAAAGGTAAAAGGGATAAAATTAACTGTAACTACAATAATTAAGGGATGTACAAGATAAAATTATCTAAAATGTGATATCCAAAACATAACATGGGAAGGGGTAAAAATGTAGAGCTTTAGAATGTGTCCAAACTTAAGCTGTTAGCAACTAAAATAAAATGTCATAAATATAAGTTGTTATATGTAAACCAAATGGTAACCACAAAGAAAAAACCTATAGTAGTTACACGAAAGATAATGAGAAAGGAAACTAAGCATACCACTAAAGAAAGTCATCAAACTACAAAAGAAGTGAGCAAGAGGAAAAGAAAAAAGAAAAGAGAAACAGAATAAATACAGAACAGGAAGAAAACAATTAACAAAATGGCAATAAGTACATACCTATAAAAAATTACTTTAAATGTAAATGGACTAAATTCTCCAATCAAAAGACACAGAGTGGCTGAATAGATTAAAAAAAAAAAAATAAGATACATCTATATGCTGCCTACAAGAGACTCACTTCAGATAGAAGAAATCATATCAACATCTTTTTTGACCATGAAGGTATGAAACTAGAAATCAATTAAAAAAAGAAAATGGAAAAAAATCAAAAATAGGTAGGGATTAAACAACACGCTACTGAACAATCAAAAGGTTGACAAATCCAAACCAGAAATCAAAAAATACCTTCAGACAATGAGGATAAAAATAAAACATACCAACAGTCATGGGATACATCAAAAGCAGTTCTAAGAGGAAAGTTTATAGAGATAAATGCCTATCTCAAGAAACAACAACAACAAAAATCTCAAATAAAAACCTACCTTTACACCTTCAGGAAATAGGAAAAAAAGAACCAATGAAGCCCAAAGTTAGCAGAAGTAAGGAAATAACAAAAATCAGAGCAGAAATAAATGAAATAAAGATGACAAAGACAATAAAAAAGACCAATAAAACCAAGAGCTGGTTTTTAAAAGATAAACAAAATTAACAAACTTTTAGTTAGATTCGCCAAGAGAAAAAGAGAGAGGACATAAACAAATCAAATCAGAAATGAAAGAGGAATTGTTACAACTAATACTACAGAAATACAAAGTATCATAAAAAACTAATATGAACAGTTATACACCAGCAAACTGGACAACCTAGAAGAAATGGAAAAATTCATACATAATACAAACTTCCAAGACCAAACCATGAAGAAATAGAAAATCTAAACAGACTGATTTAAGACCTAAGGAGATGGAACCAATAATCAAAAATTTCCCTGGGAGGGAGGAGCAAGATGGTGGAGGAGTAGATCTAAATTTCATCTGGTCCCAGGAATTCAGCTAGATAGGTATCAAACCATTCTGAACAACTATGAACTCAACAGGAGATTGAAGAAAAGAATAGCAGCAACTCTCTGAACAGAAAAGCGACCACTTTCTGGAAGGTCTCTTCTGATTTGTTTAGTGTATAATTTTCTGGGGTTGTTGTTACCCTGTTACCATTTTGTTTTCTCATTCATCTGTTCTCCTCTGGACAAAATGACAAGAAGGAAAACTCAACTCAAAAAAAAAGAACAAGAGACAGTACCATCTGCCAGGGACCTAATCAATACTGACATCAGTAAGATGTCAGAACTAGAGTTCAGAATGACAATTATAAAGATACTAGCTGGGCTTGAAAAAAGCATGGAAGATACTAGAGAAACCCTTTCTGGAGAAATAAAAGAACTAAAATCTAACCAAGTTGAAATCAAAAAGGCTATTAATGAGGTGCAATCAAAATTGGAGGCTCTAACTGCTAGGATAAATGAGGCAGAAGAGAGAATTAGTGATATACAAGACCAAATGATGAAGAATAAAGAAGTTGAGAAAAAGAGAGATAGAAAACTATTGGATCACAAGGGCAGAATTCGAGAGATAAGTGATACCATAAGACGAAACACTATTAGAGTAATTGGGATCCCAGAAGAAGAAGAAAGAGAGGGAGGGGCAGAAGGTATAGTGGAGCAAATTATAGCAGAGAACTTCCCTAATTTGGGGAAGTTCCAGAAATGGTCCATTTCTGGGCTGTCTATTCTGTTATATCCTGCCACTTTACTGAATCCAATCAAGAAATGGGCAGAAGACATGAACAGACATTTTTCCAAAGAAGACATCCAAATGGCCAACAGATACATGAAAAAGTGCTCAACATCACTCAGCATCAGAGAAATCCAAATCAAAACCTCAATGAGATACCACCTCACACCAGTCAGAATGGCTACAACCTATCATTGTAAGTTACATTGTAGGTTACAGGATGAACATGGACATCCCTGCCATGTTCCTGACCTTAGGGGAAAAGCTCTCAGTTTTTCCCCATTGAGAATGATATTTGCTATGTGTTTTTCATACATGGCTTTTATGATATTGAAGTATGTACCCTCTATCCCTACACTCTGAAGAGTTTTGATCAAGAAAGGATGCTGTACTTTGTCAAATGCTTTTTCTGCATCTATTGAGAGGATATATTGCGGATAATAATTCTTTATATCCTGCCACTTTACTGAATTCCTGTATGAGTTCTAGCATCAAGACCGTCTTGATGATTACAGCTTTGTAATAGAAATCCCCTGGGAAGAAATCCCCTGGAAAGGGGTAGAAATCCCCTGGGAAGGGGTAGAAATCCCCTGGGAAGCCACCTAGCCCTATGATCACCTAATCTTCAACAAAGCAGGAAAGAATGTCCAGTGGAAAAAAGACAGTCTCTTCAACAAATGATGTTGGGAAAATTGGACGGCCACATGCAGAAGAATGAAACTGGACCATTTCCTTACACCACACACAAAAATAAACTCAAAATGGATGATAGACCTCAATCTGAGGCAGGAATCCATCAAAATCCTAGAGGAGAACACAGGCAGCAACCTCTTCGACCTCAGCCGCAGCAACTTCTTCCTAGAAACATCACCAAAGGCAAGGGAAGCAAGGGCAAAAATGAGCTATTGAGATTTCATCAAGATAAAAAGCTTTTGCACAGCAAAAGAAACAGTCAACAAAACCAAAAGACAATCGACAGAATGGGAGAAGATATTTGCAAATGACATATCAGATAAAGGGCTAGTATCCAAAATCTATAAAGAACTTCTTAAACTCAACACCCAAAGAACAAATGATCCAATCAAGAAATGGGCAGAAGACATGAACAGACATTTCTGCAAAGAAGACATCCAAATGGCCAACAGACACATGAAAAAGTGCTCAATATCACTCAGCATCAGAGAAATCCAAATCAAAACCTCAATGAGATACCACCTCACACCAGTCAGAATGGCTAAAATTAACAAGTCAGGAAACGACAGATGTGGCAGGGATGCGGAGAAAGGGGAACCCTCCTACACTATTGGTGGGAATGCAAGCTGGTGCAGCCAGTCTGGAAAACAGTATGGAGTTTCCTCAAAAAGTTGAAAACAGAGCTAGCCTACGACCCAACAATTGCACTACTGGGTATTAACCCCAAAGATACAAATGTAGTGAGCTGAAGGGGTACATGCACCCCAACACTTATAGCAGCAATGTCCACAATAGCCAAACTATGGAAAGAGCCAAGATGTCCATCGACAGATGAATGGGTAAAGAAGATGTGGTATATATATACACAATGGAATATTATGCAGCCATAAAAAAACAAACAAACAAACAAAAAAATGAAATCTTGCCATTTGCAATGATGTGGTTGGAACTAGAGGGTATTATGCTACGTGAAATAAGTCAATCAGAAAAAGACATGTATCATATGACCTCACTGATATGAGGAATTCTTAATCTCAGGAAACAAAATGAGTGTTGCCGGAGTGGTGGGGGTTGGGAGGGATGGGGTAGCTGTGCGATAGACGTTGGAGAGGGTATGTGCTATGGTGAGCGCTGTCAATTGTGTAAGACTGATGAATCACAGACCTGTACCTCTGAAACAAATAATACATTATATGTTTAAAAAAAAGAGAGAGAGAGAAGAAAATAGGAAGGAAAAAATGAAGGGGGGGAATTCGGAGGGGGAGATGAACCATGAGAGACTATGGACTCTGAGAAACAAACTGCAGGGTTCTGGGGTTGGGGGTAGGGGGATAGGTTAGACTGGTGATGGGTATTAAAGACTGCATGTATTGAATGGAGCACTGGGTGTTATACACAAGCAATGAATCATGGAACACTACATCAAAAACTAATGATGTCATGTATGGTGATTAACATAATAAAATAAAATTTAAAAAATATATATAAAAAAAATAAAGTCACACTTGTGAAAGAAAAAAAAAATTTCCCTTGGGGCTCCTGTCTAGCTCAGTCAGTAGAACATGCATCTCTTGATCTCAGGGTTGTAAGTTCAAGCCCCAAGTTGGGTATAGAGATTACTTAAAAACAAAATCTTTAGGGGCACCTGGGTGGGTTAGTTGGTTAAGCATCTGACTCTTAATTCTGGCTCAGGTCATGATTTCAGACTCATGAGACTGAGCCCCCAGGTAGGCTTCACACTCAGCGCAGAGTCTGCTTGAGATTCTCTTTCTCTCCCTCTCATCCTCTTCTTCTCTCTCTCTCTAAAATAAATAAATAAATCTTTAAAAAGAAAATCAAAAACTCCCCAACAAACAAAAGTCCAGGACCAAATGGCTTCACTGATGAGTTCTACCAAACTTTCAAAGAAGGAGAAGAACAATCCTTCTCAAACTCTTCCAAAAAACATAAGAAGGGACACTTCAAACTGATTTTACAAGGTCAGCATTATGCTGATATCAAAACCAAACAAGGACAACACGAGAAAAAAAAAATCATAGGCCAATATGCTGATAAACATAGGTGTAAAAATCCCCAACTTTGGGGAAGACACAAAGTATTAGCAACCAGATTTCAACAATACATTAGAAGGATCAGAAACCATGATCAAGTGGGATTTATTCCTGGAATACAAGAATGGCTCAACATCCACAAATCAATCATTGTGATAAACCACATTAACAAAAGGAGAAAAATCATTGATTATCTCAATATATGCAGAAAAAGCATTTGATAAAATTCAACATCCATTTATGACAAAAACTCTCAATAATGTGTATATCGAGGAAATATATCTCAACATAATAAAGGCTCTCTATGAAAATCCCACAGCTAACATCATATTCAATGGTGAAAAGCTGAATGTTATTCCTCTAAGATTAGGAAGAAGACAAGGATGCCCAGTCTCACTAATTTTATTCAACACAGTACTGGAAATTCCAGCTAGAAGCAATTAGACAAGATAAAGAAAGAAAAAAAAAAGGATCCAAATTGGAAAGAAAAAAATTAAAACTGTCACTATTTGCAGATGACACGATACTATATATAGAAAACTTTAAAGTCCAACAAAAAACTATTATAAGTAATGAACAAATTCAGTAAAGTAGAAGAATGCAAAATTAACAATATATACAAATATCAAATTGTTACATTGTATATCCAAAAGTAATATAATGTTGTATGTGAATTGATCTCAATAAAAAATATGAAAAAATGCAGACATTACAAAACAAGATCTCAAATCAACAATCTGCCTTTACAACTTAAGACTAGGTAAGGAAGAACAAACTAAACCCAAAGCTATCATAATTAAGGAAATAATAAGAACTAGAGCAGAATTAAACAAAATAGAGAATAGAAAAATAGGGAAAATCAACAAAACCAAAAGTTTTATTTCCAAAAAGATCAGTACAATTGACAAACATTTAGCTACATGGACTAAGGGAAAAAGAAGGGAGAAGATTCAAATTACTAAAATCAGAATTGAAAGTGTACATTTTTATTGATTCTACAGAAATGAAAAGAATTATAAGAGAGTATTATGAACACCTATATGCCAACAAATTGGATAAACTTGATGAAATGGACAAATTCTTAGGAATATAAAACCTATCCAGACTAAATCATGAGGAAATAGAAAATGTAAATAGACCTATAATTAATAAGGACCTGAATTAGTAATCAAAAATCTCCTGACAAAGAAAAGCCCTCAGCCAAATAGCTGCACTGGTGAATCCTATCAAACTTTAAAAAATAATACTAGTTCTTTTCAAACTTTTTCCAACAACTGAAAAGGAGGGAACATTTTCTAACTCATTCTATGAGGGCTAGCATTACTCTGATGCCAAAGCCAGACAAAGACAATACAAGAAAACTGCAGACCAATATCTCTTCTGAACATGGATATGAAAATCCTCACCAACATACTAGAGAAAACCAAATTCAGCCTCATATTAAAAAGATTATACACAATGATCAAGTGGAGTGTGTTCTGAAATGTAAGGATGGTTCAACAAATGAAAATCTATCACTGTAATACACCACATTAACAGAATGAAGGGAAAATAACACATAATCATCTGATGCAGAAAAAGAATTTGACAAAATTCAATCCCCTTTCATGATAAAACACTCAACAAACTAAAAGGAAAAAGAAACTTTTCCTACATAAAAAGCAATATACTTAAAATCCACAGCAAACATCATACTAAATGGCAAAAGACCAAGAGCTTTTCCTCTAATATCAGGAACAAGGAAAGAATGCCCACTTTTTATCACTTCTACTCAACATAGCACTGGAACTTCTAGCCCAAATAATTAGGCAAGAAAGAGAAATAAAAGGCATTCAAATTGGAAGGGAAGAGGTAAAATTATCTCTATTCACAGATGATATGATCTTATCTGCAGAAAACCCTAAAAATTCCATACATAAACAAAAACTATTAGAACTAATAAATAAATTCAGCAAAGTAGCAGGATACAAGTTAACACACAAATATCAGTTGCATTTCTATACACTAACAATAAAAAATCAGAAAAGGAAATTACAAAAACAATTCCATTTACATAGCATTAAAAAGAGTAAAATGCTTAGTAATTAAACAAGAAGGTGAAAGACTTGTACAATGAAAACACTGATTTAAAAAATTAAAGAAGATATAAATAAATGAAAACATATCCCATATTCATGGATTGGAAGACTTAATATTGTTAAGATGTGCATACTACCTAAAGCAATCTAAAGATTCAGTGCAACTGCTATCAAAATCCCAATGACACCTTTTGCAGAAATAGAAAAACCCATCCTAAAATTCATATGGAATCTCAAGGGATCCTGAATAGACAAAACAATTTTGGAAAAGACAAACAAAGCTGGGTGAATCATACTTCCTGACTTTAAATCTTACTACAAGGCTATAGTAATCAAGAGTGTGGTAGTGGCATAAAGACAGATAAATACACTAATGAAATAGAATAGAGAGCCCATAAATAAAGCACATATATGTTCAAATGATTTTTATCAAAGTTGCCAAGACACTCAATGAAGAAAGGATAGTCTTTTCAAAAATGGTGCTGGAAAAACTAGAAATCCACATGCAAAATAATGAAACTGGACCCTTACCTAAAACCACATACAAAAATTAACTAAAAATGGATCAGACTTAAATGTAAGACCTAAAACTATAAAACTCTTAGGAGAAAACAGGGCAAAATCTTCACAACACTGGATTTGGCAGTGATTTGTTTTGGACATGACTCCAAAGGCACAGGCAATGAAAGAAAAAACAAGCAAATTGGACTTTGTGTAAACTTTTTTTTTTTAAGATTTTATTTATTTGAAAGAGAGAGAGCATGCACATGAGTGGTGGGTGGAAGGGAACAGGGAAAGGGAGAAGCAGACTCCCCACTGAGCAGGGATCCTGATGCAGGGCTCAATCCCAGGACCCTGAGATCATGACCTGAGCTAAATGCAGATGCTTAACTGACTGAGCCACCCAGGTACCCCAAAACTTTTGAAATTTGTACATCCAAGGACACAATCAACAAAGTAAATTGGCAATCCACAGAATGGGAGAAATTATTTGCAAACCATATATCTGATAAAGGATTAATATCCAGAATATATAGATAACTCCTAAAACTCAATAACAACAACAACAACAACAAACAACCCAATTCAAAAATAGGAAAACGAATTGAATAGACATTTCTCCAAAAAAGATACACAAATGGCCAGTAAGTACATGTAAAGATGGTCAATACCACTAATCATTCAGGAAATGAAAAATCTAAATTACAATGAAATACCACCTCACACCAGTTAGGATAGCTATCAAAAAAACCACAAAACAACAAATGCTGGCAATTAGATCCTGTGTGCACTGTTGATAGGAATGTAAAACAATACAGCTGCTGTGAGAAACAATATAGTAATTCCTCAAAAAAGTAAAAATAGAATTGCCATATGATCAGCAATTCCACCTCAGGGCATATATTCAAAAGAACTGAAAGCAGGGTCTCAAAGATATATTTGTACACTCATATTCATAGCAGCATTATTCATAACAGCTAAACATGGAAGTAACCCAGATGTCACTGAAAGATAAAAAAAAATAAGCAAAGTGTGGTATATACATACAATGCAATATCTGTCAACCTTAAAAATTCTGGCATGCTACAATATGGATGAAACTTGAGGAAATAATGCCAAGTGAAATAAACCAGTCACAAAAAGATAAATACTATATGATCCCATTTATATGAATTTCCTAGAGTAGTTAAAATCACAGAGATAGAGAGGAGAATTGTAGTTGCCAGGAGCAAGTAGCAGAAAGGAATGGGCAGCTATTATTTAATGGGTATAGAGTTTTGCTTTCACCAGACAAAAAGAGCTATATAGAAGGATGGTGATTGCTGGTGACTGTTGCCCAACATTAGGAATGTATTAATATACACTTAAAAATGGTTATGATGATAAATTTCAATTAGGTATATTTTACCATAGGAAAAAAAAAATTAAAAAACCAAATGAAAATTCTAGAACTGAAAAGCACAACATCCGACATTTTTCTTAAGAACTAGATTTACTGAAAAGCAGAATAGAGAGGACATAAAAATCATTGAACTTATAGACAATTACATCAATGATTATGATCTAATTATCAAATGTGAAGAAGAGAAACAAAAAAGATTGAAAAAAAAAATGAACAGTATCTTAGGGAACTCTTGGACAAAAGCTAAAGGTCAAACATATGTGTAATTGCAGTCCCAGAAGAAAAGGTGATAAAAAAATGAAGCAGTATTTAAAGACATAATTGCTCACAATTTTCCAAATTTAGTAAAAGACAAATTTACAGCTTCAAAATGTTCAGTGAAGCACAAACAGGATAAATATGAAGAGAACCATGCCCAAGCACCTCATAGCCAAACTTCTGAAAGAGAAAAGCTTGAAAGCAATCAGAGAAAACTGATAGAAGATCAAAAACTTGAATGGCCTATAATTCATCAGAAACCACTGAGGCCAAAAAAACCTTAAAAAGTACTGAAAGAGAAAACTACCAACCCAGAATTCTATGTTCAGTGAAAATATTCTTCAGGAATATAAAAGTAAAATAAAAATAATCAAAGATAAAATAAAACTAAGATAAATTCATTGCCAGCAGAAATTCACTACTATCAAAAATGTTAAAGGGATTACTTCAGGCTGAATGGAAATGACACGATAAGAAAACTCAGATCTTTGAGAAGGAATGCAAAACCTTGAAAAGGTTTTTAGAAAAAGCAAAGGAAGCAAATATAAAAGGCTGTACTTCCTCTTAATTTTTCATTAAAATCCAAAGGACCATTTAAAGCAAATATTACATTACCTTGTGAGGTTATCATGAGTATAAATGTAATACATATAATAATAGCTATAGCACAGATGATGGACAGGAAAGGGAGACCTACACAGTTACAGTTTACTACATTTGATATTAAATGATACAACATTATTTATAAGAAAATGCATGTGTTAATCTCTAGAGAAACTTCAGAAAAATAATGCAAGAAGGATAGATAAAAAGTCAATAGTCAAACTAAAATAGTATGAAAAAAACTATTTGAATAATCTAAGAGAAGGCAGGAAACAGGATAGAGGAACAAAAAAAGGGGGGGGGGACAAAAAAGAAACAAATAGACTAAATATGCCAATTAAAAGGCAGATAGCAGAACAAATTTTTTAAGAGCAAGACTCAAGTATTCACTATC